>NW_028241379.1:0-3000 GCF_964263255.1 Lissotriton vulgaris | reverse complement strand
GCGCAGGGAAGGCCAGAATCGGCTTCGCTTTTGTTCGGACAATAACGGACGGGACCCCCCCAGCAACAAACCAGCTCCCGAACCCCCCCAGAACCAACCCATGGCAACCAGCCAAAACCAAAAACAAGAAAAAACACCCCATTGTCTCAGTCTAGCCCAAGTGGGAGAGTCTGTAGAAACCAGTCAGGTGGACGTTCAGCCACACACCTCCAACCTCTCCCCCCCAACCCCCAGGCCCAACCCAGCATCGCAGACGCTAAGAGTCTCTCCCCCCGGAGAAAAGTTAGGCCGTCTGGGCCACGCCATTAGATTCAGGCAAGGTCCCGGCCGCAGTCCTCAGGGCCTCCGCCATATCCGCCCTGATGGTAGGGGAGTCAGGGCGACTCGCTGTCGCTGACGATTGGCGCCTCCTCGATCTCCGTCGGCCCCGTCGCTCGGGGCGCCTCCATGCGGGCGTCGCCCCTTCTTCCTCTGTAGCTGTGAGTCCCAGCACCCCACAGACATCTTGTAAGGAGCGCAGCTGATGTAACACCCCATTCCATCGAAAAATTAGACGGAAGGGGTGACCCCAGGAGTAGGCCGTGTTATGCTCTCGCAGAAAATCCGTAGCAATGCGGAAAGACCTGCGCTTCTGCAGTGTGATGGCGGACAGGTCCTGATAGAGCGCCACGGGTCGTTCTCGGAAGGACAGCGGCTGCTTCCTGCGGGCCTCCGTCATAATGCGCTCCTTTAAGGGGAAATCCGGCAGGTATGCCAGGATATCAGGTGGGGGTGCCGATGACTGGCGCTGGCGGCCCACCCTGTGTGCTCTGTCAATGTGGATCGGGAAGTCCGCTCCTTCTCCCAAGATGTCGCGGAACAGGTCCTGCAGATAGGCCACCAGGTCCGCACCCTCATCCGCGGACGGAACACCTCGTACCCGGATGTTATTCCGCCTGGACCTGTTCTCGAGGTCCTCAGAGTGGGCCTGGAGCTCGATCCATTGCTCCCGTAGGCGGAGAACGTCCTGCTGGAGATGAACTATCTCTTCATCACGACGTTGGGCCGCCATTTCCACAGTGTCGACCCGCTCACCCAGGCCCTCGACCTCTCTGCGCACTTCACGGACCTCTCCGGCCACCTCGGTCTTAAGAGTCTGGAATTCCTCCTTGAGGGAGCTGAATAAGTCCTCCATGAAGGACCTCGTGACTGGTGGCTCACCTCCGGTGACGTCCGTTGAGGCCCGGGAGGACCCCGGGGACGGCTGCGTCCTGTCTCGCAGTTGCTGGGCCCTGCTGAGCATGTCCGGCAGAGTGCGATCTCCCCGTGCCGCACCTCGTCTCCCAGCCATCTTGGCCTCCGCGGTGGGCGAAGCCTAGAGCTGGCCGCTGTAGATGCGCCCAGCCGCTCGTGGTCACCAGATGCGAAGACTCAGCTGAGGGCAAGGGAAGTGCGTCACAGGCGACAAAATGGCGGCCCGGGCCAGGGCGAGACAACCATCGAGCCAGTCAGGGCGATAATCCAGGTACAAGTCGGAGGCTTGCAGCCGCGTGCATCCAGGGAGGACGGCAGATGCGCAGGTACCAGGATGAACCGAGGCGCCCGTATGGCAAGGGCGCCGGCGGGGGTCACCAGTATTAGCTCCTCAACGACAAGATGGCGGGAGAGCGGAACCCAGGAGGGAGGGCAGTCCAGGCCAGCAAGTCTATGGGCGACCCTCAACAGCAATGGGTCGGGGAGGTGCGAAACCAGTGTCCCCCAGATTCACCAGCTAGTACGCCCGGTTCGGTCACCGCTCAAACGCCACCGTCCCCCGCTTCCAGGCTCGGGGTCCGCAGGGCATCACCCCCCGACACCCATGGTGGAGGATAAATCGCCGACGCAGGTCTGAGATCCGTCGTCCAGCGGTGACTCTGGCCACAAGGGCGATGGCCAGGAAGCCCCCGCACTCCACGGAGTCCGTCGGGGCCGTTCCCTCGGGATCCGCACCTTTCAGCACTCGGCCCAGCCGAGGCGCGCGGACAGCGCCGCACTTCGCTCCGCCTCCAGGCCCTTCTCCTCGGAGCGATCCAGGCTCCACTCCTCGCCTCGGTCGTTGAACAAACTTTTCGGGGACTTCCCCCGGGGCAACAAAAGTCAAAGTGGCATCAAAATGTGCCCCAAGAGTTCCGGCACAGTCCTCTCGCCCGCAGTGCAGCCGCGGGGGGAGAGAAGCGCAGAAATCGGGGCTCGAGCTGAGCCGGGCCGGAGGAGCTACGGGAGGAAGCGTCCGCTCACCCCGCCATCTTGGCCACGCCCAACAAGAACATTTTGGAAGGGGACACAGCCCCTTTTTATACAGTGAGTTCCTTTGTCTAGCAGGGTGCAGGCAGTGTGAGAACCAGCTACAACTGCTTATAGGGAACTCCTTTCACTGGCCAGGCTTGGGACATCAGACGCACCACAGGGAGTGGAGCCAGCATTGTGTGGGGGAAAACCCAGCCCCATTCACTCCCAGGTGCTATCTCCTCCCACCACTCTTGTTGCAGATGCAGTCATTCAACCAAGGGCTGACTCAGACAACCTCCTGGGGGCTCCCCAGCCCCTGTCACCCTCAAACCAGACAGTTAATCCACAAGCAGGCCCAGGCACCCTCCTGGAGCCAGGCTCCAGCCAATCACACGCCAGGCACAAATTACACAAATATGCCAACTTCTAAAAGTGGCACTTCTACACTAGACACAATCATGCCGCATATATCATTGCGCAGCATTCAATATCACGGGTTCGCACATACCAAACTCGACCCTGCACTCCCTACACATCAGGAACTACCATGGGCATACATATTCCCCATTCATTCCTATGGGAGGGCAGGTCACTCTCACCGCACACACAGAGAGTTCATGCACTTTACACTGTACCACAGTGAAAAAGTGCGCAGAGGCCTAAAATCACCAGCACCAGGTCACAGAAACAGGCTAGGAAAAAGCAAAAAGTTTCGGGGTGAACCTGCCAAAAAGGGCCAGGTCCAACACTCAC
>NW_028241378.1:0-209000 GCF_964263255.1 Lissotriton vulgaris | reverse complement strand
TGCCTCCAAATAGTATTTAATTCACTTTCCGAGCCCCTGGAAGCATGAAAATCACTTTAAACATGCTAATTTGAGCTCTAACACTGATGATCCACCTACAAATGTGAACTGACGTTCAAAAATAAAACATTTGAAAACGGACCATTTTCCACATTTCTGAAGCATGACGTAATGGGGGGGTGTTATCTCTTTTGTCGAAAATCAGCCGTTTTTGCTCGAACATTAAATGCCTCCAAATGGTATTTATTTAACTTCCCGAGCCCCTGGAAGCATGAAAATCACTTTAAACATGCTAATTTTAGCTCTAACACTGATGATCCACCTACAAATGTGAACTGACGTTCAAAAATAAAACATTTGAAAACGGACCATTTTCCACATTTCTGAAGCATGACGTAATGGGGGGTGTTATCTCTTTTGTCGAAAATCAGCCGTTTTTGCTCGAACATTAAATGCCTCCAAATGGTATTTATTTAACTTCCCGAGCCCCTGGAAGCATGAAAATCACTTTAAACATACTAATTTTAGCTCTAACACTGATGATCCACCTACAAATGTGAACTGACGTTCAAAAATAAAACATTTGAAAACGGACCATTTTCCACATTTCGGAAGCATGACGTAATGGGGGGGTGTTATCTCTTTTGTCGAAAATCAGCCGTTTTTGCTCGAACATAAAATGCCTCCAAATGGTATTTAATTAACTTCCCTGGGTGAAGAAACCCTTTTTGAGAACTCAGAGTGAGTAAATTGGCCATTTTCATGCACTTTTAACCATTCCATAAATCTTGTGTTTAGGGCCCCTGGAAGCATGAAAATCACTTTAAACATGCTAATTTTAGCTCTAACACTGATGATCCACCTACAAATGTGAACTGACGTTCAAAAATAAAACATTTGAAAACGGACCATTTTCCACATTTCTGAAGCATGACGTAATGGGGGGGGGTGTTATCTCTTTTGTCGAAAATCAGCCGTTTTTGGTCGAACATTAAATGCCTCCAAATGGTATTTAATTAACTTCCCGGGGTGACGAAACCCTTTTTGAGAACTCAGAGTGAGTAAATTGGCCATTTTCATGCACTTTTAACCATTCCATAAATCTTGTGTTTAGGGCCCCTGGAAGCATGAAAATCACTTTAAACATGCCAATGTTAGCTCTAACACTGATGATCCACCTACAAATGTGAACTGACGTTCAAAAATCAAACATTTGAAAACGGACCATTTTCCACATTTCTGAAGCATGACGTAATGGGGGGGTGTTATCTCTTTTGTCGAAAATCAGCCGTTTTTGCTTGAACATTAAATGCCTCCAAATAGTATTTAATTCACTTCCCGAGCCCCTGGAAGCATGAAAATCACTTTAAACATGCTAATTTTAGCTCTAACACTGATGATCCACCTACAAATGTGAACTGACGTTCAAAAATAAAACATTTGAAAACGGACCATTTTCCACATTTCTGAAGCATGACGTAATGGGGGGGTGTTATCTCTTTTGTCGAAAATCAGCCGTTTTTGCTCGAACATTAAATGCCTCCAAATGGTATTTAGTTAACTTCCCGGGGTGAAGAAACCCTTTTTGAGAACTCAGAGTGAGTAAATTGGCCATTTTCATGCACTTTTAACCATTCCATAAATCTTGTGTTTAGGGCCCCTAGAAGCATGAAAATCACTTTAAACATGCCAATGTTAGCTCTAACACTGATGATCCACCTATAAATGTGAACTGACGTTCAAAAATAAAACATTTGAAAACGGACCATTTTCCACATTTCTGAAGCATGACGTAATGGGGGGTGTTATCTCTTTTGTCGAAAATCAGCCATTTTTGCTCGAACATTAAATGCCTCCAAATGGTATTTAATTAACTTCCCGAGCCCCTGGAAGCATGAAAATCACTTTAAACATCCTAATTTTAGCTCTAACACTGATGATCCACCTACAAATGTGAACTGACGTTCAAAAATAAAACATTTGAAAACGGACCATTTTCCACATTTCTGAAGCATGACGTAATGGGGGGGGTGTTATCTCTTTTGTCGAAAATCAGCCGTTTTTGCTTGAACATTAAATGCCTTCAAATAGTATTTAATTCACTTCCCGAGCCCCTGGAAGCATGAAAATCACTTTAAACATGCTAATTTGAGCTCTAACACTGATGATCCACCTACAAATGTGAACTGACGTTCAGAAATGAAACATTTGAAAACGGACCATTTTCCACATTTCTGAAGCATGACGTAATGGGGGGGTGTTATCTCTTTTGTCGAAAATCAGCCGTTTTTGCTCGAACATTAAATGCCTCCAAATGGTATTTAATTAACTTCCCGGGGTGAAGAAACCCTTTTTGAGAACTCAGAGTGAGTAAATTGGCCATTTTCATGCACTTTTAACCATTCCATAAATCTTGTGTTTAGGGCCCCTGGAAGCATGAAAATCACTTTAAACATGCCAATGTTAGCTCTAACACTGATGATCCACCTATAAATGTGAACTGACGTTCAAAAATAAAACATTTGAAAACGGACCATTTTCCACATTTCTGAAGCATGACGTAATGGGGGGGTGTTATCTCTTTTGTCGAAAATCAGCCGTTTTTGCTTGAACATTAAATGCCTCCAAATAGTATTTAATTCACTTTCCGAGCCCCTGGAAGCATGAAAATCACTTTAAACATGCTAATTTGAGCTCTAACACTGATGATCCACCTACAAATGTGAACTTACGTTCAAAAATAAAACATTTGAAAACGGACCATTTTCCACATTTCTGAAGCATGACGTAATGGGGGGGTGTTATCTCTTTTGTCGAAAATCAGCCGTTTTTGCTCGAACATTAAATGCCTCCAAATGGTATTTATTTAACTTCCCGAGCCCCTGGAAGCATGAAAATCACTTTAAACATGCTAATTTTAGCTCTAACACTGATGATCCACCTACAAATGTGAACTGACGTTCAAAAATAAAACATTTGAAAACGGACCATTTTCCACATTTCTGAAGCATGACGTAATGGGGGGTGTTATCTCTTTTGTCGAAAATCAGCCGTTTTTGCTCGAACATTAAATGCCTCCAAATGGTATTTATTTAACTTCCCGAGCCCCTGGAAGCATGAAAATCACTTTAAACATACTAATTTTAGCTCTAACACTGATGATCCACCTACAAATGTGAACTGACGTTCAAAAATAAAACATTTGAAAACGGACCATTTTCCACATTTCGGAAGCATGACGTAATGGGGGGGTGTTATCTCTTTTGTCGAAAATCAGCCGTTTTTGCTCGAACATTAAATGCCTCCAAATGGTATTTAATTAACTTCCCTGGGTGAAGAAACCCTTTTTGAGAACTCAGAGTGAGTAAATTGGCCATTTTCATGCACTTTTAACCATTCCATAAATCTTGTGTTTAGGGCCCCTGGAAGCATGAAAATCACTTTAAACATGCTAATTTTAGCTCTAACACTGATGATCCACCTACAAATGTGAACTGACGTTCAAAAATAAAACATTTGAAAACGGACCATTTTCCACATTTCTGAAGCATGACGTAATGGGGGGGGGTGTTATCTCTTTTGTCGAAAATCAGCCGTTTTTGGTCGAACATTAAATGCCTCCAAATGGTATTTAATTAACTTCCCGGGGTGACGAAACCCTTTTTGAGAACTCAGAGTGAGTAAATTGGCCATTTTCATGCACTTTTAACCATTCCATAAATCTTGTGTTTAGGGCCCCTGGAAGCATGAAAATCACTTTAAACATGCCAATGTTAGCTCTAACACTGATGATCCACCTACAAATGTGAACTGACGTTCAAAAATCAAACATTTGAAAAAGGACCATTTTCCACATTTCTGAAGCATGACGTAATGGGGGGTGTTATCTCTTTTGTCGAAAATCAGCCGTTTTTGCTTGAACATTAAATGCCTCCAAATAGTATTTAATTCTCTTCCCGAGCCCCTGGAAGCATGAAAATCACTTTAAACATGCTAATTTTAGCTCTAACACTGATGATCCACCTACAAATGTGAACTGACGTTCAAAAATAAAACATTTGAAAACGGACCATTTTCCACATTTCTGAAGCATGACGTAATGGGGGGGTGTTATCTCTTTTGTCGAAAATCAGCCGTTTTTGCTCGAACATTAAATGCCTCCAAATGGTATTTAATTAACTTCCCGGGGTGAAGAAACCCTTTTTGAGAACTCAGAGTGAGTAAATTGGCCATTTTCATGCACTTTTAACCATTCCATAAATCTTGTGTTTAGGGCCCCTAGAAGCATGAAAATCACTTTAAACATGCCAATGTTAGCTCTAACACTGATGATCCACCTATAAATGTGAACTGACGTTCAAAAATAAAACATTTGAAAACGGACCATTTTCCACATTTCTGAAGCATGACGTAATGGGGGGTGTTATCTCTTTTGTCGAAAATCAGCCATTTTTGCTCGAACATTAAATGCCTCCAAATGGTATTTAATTAACTTCCCGAGCCCCTGGAAGCATGAAAATCACTTTAAACATCCTAATTTTAGCTCTAACACTGATGATCCACCTACAAATGTGAACTGACGTTCAAAAATAAAACATTTGAAAACGGACCATTTTCCACATTTCTAAAGCATGACGTAATGGGGGGGGTGTTATCTCTTTTGTCGAAAATCAGCCGTTTTTGCTTGAACATTAAATGCCTTCAAATAGTATTTAATTCACTTCCCGAGCCCCTGGAAGCATGAAAATCACTTTAAACATGCTAATTTGAGCTCTAACACTGATGATCCACCTACAAATGTGAACTGACGTTCAGAAATGAAACATTTGAAAACGGACCATTTTCCACATTTCTGAAGCATGACGTAATGGGGGGGTGTTATCTCTTTTGTCGAAAATCAGCCGTTTTTGCTCGAACATTAAATGCCTCCAAATGGTATTTAATTAACTTCCCGGGGTGAAGAAACCCTTTTTGAGAACTCAGAGTGAGTAAATTGGCCATTTTCATGCACTTTTAACCATTCCATAAATCTTGTGTTTAGGGCCCCTGGAAGCATGAAAATCACTTTAAACATGCCAATGTTAGCTCTAACACTGATGATCCACCTATAAATGTGAACTGACGTTCAAAAATAAAACATTTGAAAACGGACCATTTTCCACATTTCTGAAGCATGACGTAATGGGGGGGTGTTATCTCTTTTGTCGAAAATCAGCCGTTTTTGCTTGAACATTAAATGCCTCCAAATAGTATTTAATTCACTTTCCGAGCCCCTGGAAGCATGAAAATCACTTTAAACATGCTAATTTGAGCTCTAACACTGATGATCCACCTACAAATGTGAACTTACGTTCAAAAATAAAACATTTGAAAACGGACCATTTTCCACATTTCTGAAGCATGACGTAATGGGGGGGTGTTATCTCTTTTGTCGAAAATCAGCCGTTTTTGCTCGAACATTAAATGCCTCCAAATGGTATTTATTTAACTTCCCGAGCCCCTGGAAGCATGAAAATCACTTTAAACATGCTCATTTTAGCTCTAACACTGATGATCCACCTACAAATGTGAACTGACGTTCAAAAATAAAACATTTGAAAACGGACCATTTTCCACATTTCTGAAGCATGACGTAATGGGGGGTGTTATCTCTTTTGTCGAAAATCAGCCGTTTTTGCTCGAACATTAAATGCCTCCAAATGGTATTTATTTAACTTCCCGAGCCCCTGGAAGCATGAAAATCACTTTAAACATACTAATTTTAGCTCTAACACTGATGATCCACCTACAAATGTGAACTGACGTTCAAAAATAAAACATTTGAAAACGGACCATTTTCCACATTTCGGAAGCATGACGTAATGGGGGGGTGTTATCTCTTTTGTCGAAAATCAGCCGTTTTTGCTCGAACATTAAATGCCTCCAAATGGTATTTAATTAACTTCCCTGGGTGAAGAAACCCTTTTTGAGAACTCAGAGTGAGTAAATTGGCCATTTTCATGCACTTTTAACCATTCCATAAATCTTGTGTTTAGGGCCCCTGGAAGCATGAAAATCACTTTAAACATGCTAATTTTAGCTCTAACACTGATGATCCACCTACAAATGTGAACTGACGTTCAAAAATAAAACATTTGAAAACGGACCATTTTCCACATTTCTGAAGCATGACGTAATGGGGGGGGGTGTTATCTCTTTTGTCGAAAATCAGCCATTTTTGCTCGAACATTAAATGCCTCCAAATGGTATTTAATTAACTTCCCGGGGTGACAAAACCCTTTTTGAGAACTCAGAGTGAGTAAATTGGCCATTTTCATGCACTTTTAACCATTCCATAAATCTTGTGTTTAGGGCCCCTGGAAGCATGAAAATCACTTTAAACATGCCAATGTTAGCTCTAACACTGATGATCCACCTACAAATGTGAACTGACGTTCAAAAATCAAACATTTGAAAACGGACCATTTTCCACATTTCTGAAGCATGACGTAATGGGGGGGTGTTATCTCTTTTGTCGAAAATCAGCCATTTTTGCTCGAACATTAAATGCCTCCAAATGGTATTTAATTAACTTCCCGGGGTGAAGAAACCCTTTTTGAGAACTCAGAGTGAGTAAATTGGCCATTTTCATGCACTTTTAACCATTCCATAAATCTTGTGTTTAGGGCCCCTGGAAGCATGAAAATTACTTTAAACATGCCAATGTTAGCTCTAACACTGATGATCCACCTACAAATGTGAACTGACGTTCAAAAATCAAACATTTGAAAACGGACCATTTTCCACATTTCTGAAGCATGACGTAATGGGGGGGGTGTTATCTCTTTTGTCGAAAATCAGCCGTTTTTGCTTGAACATTAAATGCCTCCAAATAGTATTTAATTCACTTCCCGAGCCCCTGGAAGCATGAAAATCACTTTAAACATGCTAATTTTAGCTCTAACACTGATGATCCACCTACAAATGTGAACTGACGTTCAAAAATAAAACATTTGAAAACGGACCATTTTCCACATTTCTGAAGCATGACGTAATGGGGGGGTGTTATCTCTTTTGTCGAAAATCAGCCGTTTTTGCTCGAACATTAAATGCCTCCAAATGGTATTTAATTAACTTCCCGTGGTGAAGAAACCCTTTTTGAGAACTCAGAGTGAGTAAATTGGCCATTTTCATGCACTTTTAACCATTCCATAAATCTTGTGTTTAGGGCCCCTAGAAGCATGAAAATCACTTTAAACATGCCAATGTTAGCTCTAACACTGATGATCCACCTATAAATGTGAACTGACGTTCAAAAATAAAACATTTGAAAACGGACCATTTTCCACATTTCTGAAGCATGACGTAATGGGGGGTGTTATCTCTTTTGTCGAAAATCAGCCATTTTTGCTCGAACATTAAATGCCTCCAAATGGTATTTAATTAACTTCCCGAGCCCCTGGAAGCATGAAAATCACTTTAAACATCCTAATTTTAGCTCTAACACTGATGATCCACCTACAAATGTGAACTGACGTTCAAAAATAAAACATTTGAAAACGGACCATTTTCCACATTTCTGAAGCATGACATAATGGGGGGGGTGTTATCTCTTTTGTCGAAAATCAGCCGTTTTTGCTTGAACATTAAATGCCTTCAAATAGTATTTAATTCACTTCCCGAGCCCCTGGAAGCATGAAAATCACTTTAAACATGCTAATTTGAGCTCTAACACTGATGATCCACCTACAAATGTGAACTGACGTTCAGAAATGAAACATTTGAAAACGGACCATTTTCCACATTTCTGAAGCATGACGTAATGGGGGGGTGTTATCTCTTTTGTCGAAAATCAGCCGTTTTTGCTCGAACATTAAATGCCTCCAAATGGTATTTAATTAACTTCCCGGGGTGAAGAAACCCTTTTTGAGAACTCAGAGTGAGTAAATTGGCCATTTTCATGCACTTTTAACCATTCCATAAATCTTGTGTTTAGGGCCCCTGGAAGCATGAAAATCACTTTAAACATGCCAATGTTAGCTCTAACACTGATGATCCACCTATAAATGTGAACTGACGTTCAAAAATAAAACATTTGAAAACGGACCATTTTCCACATTTCTGAAGCATGACGTAATGGGGGGGTGTTATCTCTTTTGTCAAAAATCAGCCGTTTTTGCTTGAACATTAAATGCCTCCAAATAGTATTTAATTCACTTTCCGAGCCCCTGGAAGCATGAAAATCACTTTAAACATGCTAATTTGAGCTCTAACACTGATGATCCACCTACAAATGTGAACTGACGTTCAAAAATAAAACATTTGAAAACGGACCATTTTCCACATTTCTGAAGCATGACGTAATGGGGGGGTGTTATCTCTTTTGTCGAAAATCAGCCGTTTTTGCTCGAACATTAAATGCCTCCAAATGGTATTTATTTAACTTCCCGAGCCCCTGGAAGCATGAAAATCACTTTAAACATGCTAATTTTAGCTCTAACACTGATGATCCACCTACAAATGTGAACTGACGTTCAAAAATAAAACATTTGAAAACGGACCATTTTCCACATTTCTGAAGCATGACGTAATGGGGGGTGTTATCTCTTTTGTCGAAAATCAGCCGTTTTTGCTCGAACATTAAATGCCTCCAAATGGTATTTATTTAACTTCCCGAGCCCCTGGAAGCATGAAAATCACTTTAAACATACTCATTTTAGCTCTAACACTGATGATCCACCTACAAATGTGAACTGACGTTCAAAAATAAAACATTTGAAAACGGACCATTTTCCACATTTCGGAAGCATGACGTAATGGGGGGGTGTTATCTCTTTTGTCGAAAATCAGCCGTTTTTGCTCGAACATTAAATGCCTCCAAATGGTATTTAATTAACTTCCCTGGGTGAAGAAACCCTTTTTGAGAACTCAGAGTGAGTAAATTGGCCATTTTCATGCACTTTTAACCATTCCATAAATCTTGTGTTTAGGGCCCCTGGAAGCATGAAAATCACTTTAAACATGCTAATTTTAGCTCTAACACTGATGATCCACCTACAAATGTGAACTGACGTTCAAAAATAAAACATTTGAAAACGGACCATTTTCCACATTTCTGAAGCATGACGTAATGGGGGGGGTGTTATCTCTTTTGTCGAAAATCAGCCGTTTTTGCTCGAACATTAAATGCCTCCAAATGGTATTTAATTAACTTCCCGGGGTGACGAAACCCTTTTTGAGAACTCAGAGTGAGTAAATTGGCCATTTTCATGCACTTTTAACCATTCCATAAATCTTGTGTTTAGGGCCCCTGGAAGCATGAAAATCACTTTAAACATGCCAATGTTAGCTCTAACACTGATGATCCACCTACAAATGTGAACTGACGTTCAAAAATCAAACATTTGAAAACGGACCATTTTCCACATTTCTGAAGCATGACGTAATGGGGGGGTGTTATCTCTTTTGTCGAAAATCAGCCGTTTTTGCTTGAACATTAAATGCCTCCAAATAGTATTTAATTCTCTTCCCGAGCCCCTGGAAGCATGAAAATCACTTTAAACATGCTAATTTTAGCTCTAACACTGATGATCCACCTACAAATGTGAACTGACGTTCAAAAATAAAACATTTGAAAACGGACCATTTTCCACATTTCTGAAGCATGACGTAATGGGGGGGTGTTATCTCTTTTGTCGAAAATCAGCCGTTTTTGCTCGAACATTAAATGCCACCAAATGGTATTTAATTAACTTCCCGGGGTGAAGAAACCCTTTTTGAGAACTCAGAGTGAGTAAATTGGCCATTTTCATGCACTTTTAACCATTCCATAAATCTTGTGTTTAGGGCCCCTGGAAGCATGAAAATCACTTTAAACATGCCAATGTTAGCTCTAACACTGATGATCCACCTACAAATGTGAACTGACGTTCAAAAATCAAACATTTGAAAACGGACCATTTTCCACATTTCTGAAGCATGACGTAATGGGGGGGTGTTATCTCTTTTGTCGAAAATCAGCCGTTTTTGCTTGAACATTAAATGCCTCCAAATAGTATTTAATTCACTTCCCGAGCCCCTGGAAGCATGAAAATCACTTTAAACATGCTAATTTTAGCTCTAACACTGATGATCCACCTACAAATGTGAACTGACGTTCAAAAATAAAACATTTGAAAACGGACCATTTTCCACATTTCTGAAGCATGACGTAATGGGGGGGTGTTATCTCTTTTGTCGAAAATCAGCCGTTTTTGCTCGAACATTAAATGCCTCCAAATGGTATTTAATTAACTTCCCGGGGTGAAGAAACCCTTTTTGAGAACTCAGAGTGAGTAAATTGGCCATTTTCATGCACTTTTAACCATTCCATAAATCTTGTGTTTAGGGCCCCTAGAAGCATGAAAATCACTTTAAACATGCCAATGTTAGCTCTAACACTGATGATCCACCTATAAATGTGAACTGACGTTCAAAAATAAAACATTTGAAAACGGACCATTTTCCACATTTCTGAAGCATGACGTAATGGGGGGTGTTATCTCTTTTGTCGAAAATCAGCCATTTTTGCTCGAACATTAAATGCCTCCAAATGGTATTTAATTAACTTCCCGAGCCCCTGGAAGCATGAAAATCACTTTAAACATCCTAATTTTAGCTCTAACACTGATGATCCGCCTACAAATGTGAACTGACGTTCAAAAATAAAACATTTGAAAACGGACCATTTTCCACATTTCTGAAGCATGACGTAATGGGGGGGGTGTTATCTCTTTTGTCGAAAATCAGCCGTTTTTGCTTGAACATTAAATGCCTTCAAATCGTATTTAATTCACTTCCCGAGCCCCTGGAAGCATGAAAATCACTTTAAACATGCTAATTTGAGCTCTAACACTGATGATCCACCTACAAATGTGAACTGATGTTCAGAAATGAAACATTTGAAAACGGACCATTTTCCACATTTCTGAAGCATGACGTAATGGGGGGGTGTTATCTCTTTTGTCGAAAATCAGCCGTTTTTGCTCGAACATTAAATGCCTCCAAATGGTATTTAATTAACTTCCCGGGGTGAAGAAACCCTTTTTGAGAACTCAGAGTGAGTAAATTGGCCATTTTCATGCACTTTTAACCATTCCATAAATCTTGTGTTTAGGGCCCCTGGAAGCATGAAAATCACTTTAAACATGCCAATGTAGATGATCCACCTATAAATGTGAACTGACGTTCAAAAATAAAACATTTGAAAACGGACCATTTTCCACATTTCTGAAGCATGACGTAATGGGGGGGTGTTATCTCTTTTGTCGAAAATCAGCCGTTTTTGCTCGAACATTAAATGCCTCCAAATGGTATTTATTTAACTTCCCGAGCCCCTGGAAGCATGAAAATCACTTTAAACATGCTAATTTTAGCTCTAACACTGATGATCCACCTACAAATGTGAACTGACGTTCAAAAATAAAACATTTGAAAACGGACCATTTTCCACATTTCTGAAGCATGACGTAATGGGGGGTGTTATCTCTTTTGTCGAAAATCAGCCGTTTTTGCTCGAACATTAAATGCCTCCAAATGGTATTTATTTAACTTCCCGAGCCCCTGGAAGCATGAAAATCACTTTAAACATACTAATTTTAGCTCTAACACTGATGATCCACCTACAAATGTGAACTGACGTTCAAAAATAAAACATTTGAAAACGGACCATTTTCCACATTTCGGAAGCATGACGTAATGGGGGGGTGTTATCTCTTTTGTCAAAAATCAGCCGTTTTTGCTCGAACATTAAATGCCTCCAAATGGTATTTAATTAACTTCCCTGGGTGAAGAAACCCTTTTTGAGAACTCAGAGTGAGTAAATTGGCAATTTTCATGCACTTTTAACCATTCCATAAATCTTGTGTTTAGGGCCCCTGGAAGCATGAAAATCACTTTAAACATGCTAATTTTAGCTCTAACACTGATGATCCACCTACAAATGTGAACTGACGTTCAGAAATGAAACATTTGAAAACGGACCATTTTCCACATTTCTGAAGCATGACGTAATGGGGGGGTGTTATCTCTTTTGTCGAAAATCAGCCGTTTTTGCTCGAACATTAAATGCCTCCAAATGGTATTTATTTAACTTCCCGAGCCCCTGGAAGCATGAAAATCACTTTAAACATACTAATTTTAGCTCTAACACTGATGATCCACCTACAAATGTGAACTGACGTTCAAAAATAAAACATTTGAAAACGGACCATTTTCCACATTTCGGAAGCATGACGTAATGGGGGGGTGTTATCTCTTTTGTCGAAAATCAGCCGTTTTTGCTCGAACATTAAATGCCTCCAAATGGTATTTAATTAACTTCCCTGGGTGAAGAAACCCTTTTTGAGAACTCAGAGTGAGTAAATTGGCCATTTTCATGCACTTTTAACCATTCCATAAATCTTGTGTTTAGGGCCCCTGGAAGCATGAAAATCACTTTAAACATGCTAATTTTAGCTCTAACACTGATGATCCACCTACAAATGTGAACTGACGTTCAAAAATAAAACATTTGAAAACGGACCATTTTCCACATTTCTGAAGCATGACGTAATGGGGGGGGGTGTTATCTCTTTTGTCGAAAATCAGCCGTTTTTGGTCGAACATTAAATGCCTCCAAATGGTATTTAATTAACTTCCCGGGGTGACGAAACCCTTTTTGAGAACTCAGAGTGAGTAAATTGGCCATTTTCATGCACTTTTAACCATTCCATAAATCTTGTGTTTAGGGCCCCTGGAAGCATGAAAATCACTTTAAACATGCCAATGTTAGCTCTAACACTGATGATCCACCTACAAATGTGAACTGACGTTCAAAAATCAAACATTTGAAAAAGGACCATTTTCCACATTTCTGAAGCATGACGTAATGGGGGGGTGTTATCTCTTTTGTCGAAAATCAGCCGTTTTTGCTTGAACATTAAATGCCTCCAAATAGTATTTAATTCTCTTCCCGAGCCCCTGGAAGCATGAAAATCACTTTAAACATGCTAATTTTAGCTCTAACACTGATGATCCACCTACAAATGTGAACTGACGTTCAAAAATAAAACATTTGAAAACGGACCATTTTCCACATTTCTGAAGCATGACGTAATGGGGGGGTGTTATCTCTTTTGTCGAAAATCAGCCGTTTTTGCTCGAACATTAAATGCCTCCAAATGGTATTTAATTAACTTCCCGGGGTGAAGAAACCCTTTTTGAGAACTCAGAGTGAGTAAATTGGCCATTTTCATGCACTTTTAACCATTCCATAAATCTTGTGTTTAGGGCCCCTAGAAGCATGAAAATCACTTTAAACATGCCAATGTTAGCTCTAACACTGATGATCCACCTATAAATGTGAACTGACGTTCAAAAATAAAACATTTGAAAACGGACCATTTTCCACATTTCTGAAGCATGACGTAATGGGGGGTGTTATCTCTTTTGTCGAAAATCAGCCATTTTTGCTCGAACATTAAATGCCTCCAAATGGTATTTAATTAACTTCCCGAGCCCCTGGAAGCATGAAAATCACTTTAAACATCCTAATTTTAGCTCTAACACTGATGATCCACCTACAAATGTGAACTGACGTTCAAAAATAAAACATTTGAAAACGGACCATTTTCCACATTTCTAAAGCATGACGTAATGGGGGGGGTGTTATCTCTTTTGTCGAAAATCAGCCGTTTTTGCTTGAACATTAAATGCCTTCAAATAGTATTTAATTCACTTCCCGAGCCCCTGGAAGCATGAAAATCACTTTAAACATGCTAATTTGAGCTCTAACACTGATGATCCACCTACAAATGTGAACTGACGTTCAGAAATGAAACATTTGAAAACGGACCATTTTCCACATTTCTGAAGCATGACGTAATGGGGGGGTGTTATCTCTTTTGTCGAAAATCAGCCGTTTTTGCTCGAACATTAAATGCCTCCAAATGGTATTTAATTAACTTCCCGGGGTGAAGAAACCCTTTTTGAGAACTCAGAGTGAGTAAATTGGCCATTTTCATGCACTTTTAACCATTCCATAAATCTTGTGTTTAGGGCCCCTGGAAGCATGAAAATCACTTTAAACATGCCAATGTTAGCTCTAACACTGATGATCCACCTATAAATGTGAACTGACGTTCAAAAATAAAACATTTGAAAACGGACCATTTTCCACATTTCTGAAGCATGACGTAATGGGGGGGTGTTATCTCTTTTGTCAAAAATCAGCCGTTTTTGCTTGAACATTAAATGCCTCCAAATAGTATTTAATTCACTTTCCGAGCCCCTGGAAGCATGAAAATCACTTTAAACATGCTAATTTGAGCTCTAACACTGATGATCCACCTACAAATGTGAACTTACGTTCAAAAATAAAACATTTGAAAACGGACCATTTTCCACATTTCTGAAGCATGACGTAATGGGGGGGTGTTATCTCTTTTGTCGAAAATCAGCCGTTTTTGCTCGAACATTAAATGCCTCCAAATGGTATTTATTTAACTTCCCGAGCCCCTGGAAGCATGAAAATCACTTTAAACATGCTAATTTTAGCTCTAACACTGATGATCCACCTACAAATGTGAACTGACGTTCAAAAATAAAACATTTGAAAACGGACCATTTTCCACATTTCTGAAGCATGACGTAATGGGGGGTGTTATCTCTTTTGTCGAAAATCAGCCGTTTTTGCTCGAACATTAAATGCCTCCAAATGGTATTTATTTAACTTCCCGAGCCCCTGGAAGCATGAAAATCACTTTAAACATACTAATTTTAGCTCTAACACTGATGATCCACCTACAAATGTGAACTGACGTTCAAAAATAAAACATTTGAAAACGGACCATTTTCCACATTTCGGAAGCATGACGTAATGGGGGGGTGTTATCTCTTTTGTCGAAAATCAGCCGTTTTTGCTCGAACATTAAATGCCTCCAAATGGTATTTAATTAACTTCCCTGGGTGAAGAAACCCTTTTTGAGAACTCAGAGTGAGTAAATTGGCCATTTTCATGCACTTTTAACCATTCCATAAATCTTGTGTTTAGGGCCCCTGGAAGCATGAAAATCACTTTAAACATGCTAATTTTAGCTCTAACACTGATGATCCACCTACAAATGTGAACTGACGTTCAAAAATAAAACATTTGAAAACGGACCATTTTCCACATTTCTGAAGCATGACGTAATGGGGGGGGGTGTTATCTCTTTTGTCGAAAATCAGCCGTTTTTGCTCGAACATTAAATGCCTCCAAATGGTATTTAATTAACTTCCCGGGGTGACAAAACCCTTTTTGAGAACTCAGAGTGAGTAAATTGGCCATTTTCATGCACTTTTAACCATTCCATAAATCTTGTGTTTAGGGCCCCTGGAAGCATGAAAATCACTTTAAACATGCCAATGTTAGCTCTAACACTGATGATCCACCTACAAATGTGAACTGACGTTCAAAAATCAAACATTTGAAAACGGACCATTTTCCACATTTCTGAAGCATGACGTAATGGGGGGGTGTTATCTCTTTTGTCGAAAATCAGCCGTTTTTGCTTGAACATTAAATGCCTCCAAATAGTATTTAATTCTCTTCCCGAGCCCCTGGAAGCATGAAAATCACTTTAAACATGCTAATTTTAGCTCTAACACTGATGATCCACCTACAAATGTGAACTGACGTTCAAAAATAAAACATTTGAAAACGGACCATTTTCCACATTTCTGAAGCATGACGTAATGGGGGGGTGTTATCTCTTTTGTCGAAAATCAGCCATTTTTGCTCGAACATTAAATGCCTCCAAATGGTATTTAATTAACTTCCCGGGGTGAAGAAACCCTTTTTGAGAACTCAGAGTGAGTAAATTGGCCATTTTCATGCACTTTTAACCATTCCATAAATCTTGTGTTTAGGGCCCCTGGAAGCATGAAAATTACTTTAAACATGCCAATGTTAGCTCTAACACTGATGATCCACCTACAAATGTGAACTGACGTTCAAAAATCAAACATTTGAAAACGGACCATTTTCCACATTTCTGAAGCATGACGTAATGGGGGGGGTGTTATCTCTTTTGTCGAAAATCAGCCGTTTTTGCTTGAACATTAAATGCCTCCAAATAGTATTTAATTCACTTCCCGAGCCCCTGGAAGCATGAAAATCACTTTAAACATGCTAATTTTAGCTCTAACACTGATGATCCACCTACAAATGTGAACTGACGTTCAAAAATAAAACATTTGAAAACGGACCATTTTCCACATTTCTGAAGCATGACGTAATGGGGGGGTGTTATCTCTTTTGTCGAAAATCAGCCGTTTTTGCTCGAACATTAAATGCCTCCAAATGGTATTTAATTAACTTCCCGTGGTGAAGAAACCCTTTTTGAGAACTCAGAGTGAGTAAATTGGCCATTTTCATGCACTTTTAACCATTCCATAAATCTTGTGTTTAGGGCCCCTAGAAGCATGAAAATCACTTTAAACATGCCAATGTTAGCTCTAACACTGATGATCCACCTATAAATGTGAACTGACGTTCAAAAATAAAACATTTGAAAACGGACCATTTTCCACATTTCTGAAGCATGACGTAATGGGGGGTGTTATCTCTTTTGTCGAAAATCAGCCATTTTTGCTCGAACATTAAATGCCTCCAAATGGTATTTAATTAACTTCCCGAGCCCCTGGAAGCATGAAAATCACTTTAAACATCCTAATTTTAGCTCTAACACTGATGATCCACCTACAAATGTGAACTGACGTTCAAAAATAAAACATTTGAAAACGGACCATTTTCCACATTTCTGAAGCATGACATAATGGGGGGGGTGTTATCTCTTTTGTCGAAAATCAGCCGTTTTTGCTTGAACATTAAATGCCTTCAAATAGTATTTAATTCACTTCCCGAGCCCCTGGAAGCATGAAAATCACTTTAAACATGCTAATTTGAGCTCTAACACTGATGATCCACCTACAAATGTGAACTGACGTTCAGAAATGAAACATTTGAAAACGGACCATTTTCCACATTTCTGAAGCATGACGTAATGGGGGGGTGTTATCTCTTTTGTCGAAAATCAGCCGTTTTTGCTCGAACATTAAATGCCTCCAAATGGTATTTAATTAACTTCCCGGGGTGAAGAAACCCTTTTTGAGAACTCAGAGTGAGTAAATTGGCCATTTTCATGCACTTTTAACCATTCCATAAATCTTGTGTTTAGGGCCCCTGGAAGCATGAAAATCACTTTAAACATGCCAATGTTAGCTCTAACACTGATGATCCACCTATAAATGTGAACTGACGTTCAAAAATAAAACATTTGAAAACGGACCATTTTCCACATTTCTGAAGCATGACGTAATGGGGGGGTGTTATCTCTTTTGTCAAAAATCAGCCGTTTTTGCTTGAACATTAAATGCCTCCAAATAGTATTTAATTCACTTTCCGAGCCCCTGGAAGCATGAAAATCACTTTAAATATGCCAATGTTAGCTCTAACACTGATGATCCACCTACAAATGTGAACTGACGTTCAAAAATCAAACATTTGAAAACGGACCATTTTCCACATTTCTGAAGCATGACGTAATGGGGGGGTGTTATCTCTTTTGTCGAAAATCAGCCGTTTTTGCTCGAACATTAAATGCCTCCAAATGGTATTTATTTAACTTCCCGAGCCCCTGGAAGCATGAAAATCACTTTAAACATGCTAATTTTAGCTCTAACACTGATGATCCACCTACAAATGTGAACTGACGTTCAAAAATAAAACATTTGAAAACGGACCATTTTCCACATTTCTGAAGCATGACGTAATGGGGGGTGTTATCTCTTTTGTCGAAAATCAGCCGTTTTTGCTCGAACATTAAATGCCTCCAAATGGTATTTATTTAACTTCCCGAGCCCCTGGAAGCATGAAAATCACTTTAAACATACTCATTTTAGCTCTAACACTGATGATCCACCTACAAATGTGAACTGACGTTCAAAAATAAAACATTTGAAAACGGACCATTTTCCACATTTCGGAAGCATGACGTAATGGGGGGGTGTTATCTCTTTTGTCGAAAATCAGCCGTTTTTGCTCGAACATTAAATGCCTCCAAATGGTATTTAATTAACTTCCCTGGGTGAAGAAACCCTTTTTGAGAACTCAGAGTGAGTAAATTGGCCATTTTCATGCACTTTTAACCATTCCATAAATCTTGTGTTTAGGGCCCCTGGAAGCATGAAAATCACTTTAAACATGCTAATTTTAGCTCTAACACTGATGATCCACCTACAAATGTGAACTGACGTTCAAAAATAAAACATTTGAAAACGGACCATTTTCCACATTTCTGAAGCATGACGTAATGGGGGGGGTGTTATCTCTTTTGTCGAAAATCAGCCGTTTTTGCTCGAACATTAAATGCCTCCAAATGGTATTTAATTAACTTCCCGGGGTGACGAAACCCTTTTTGAGAACTCAGAGTGAGTAAATTGGCCATTTTCATGCACTTTTAACCATTCCATAAATCTTGTGTTTAGGGCCCCTGGAAGCATGAAAATCACTTTAAACATGCCAATGTTAGCTCTAACACTGATGATCCACCTACAAATGTGAACTGACGTTCAAAAATCAAACATTTGAAAACGGACCATTTTCCACATTTCTGAAGCATGACGTAATGGGGGGGTGTTATCTCTTTTGTCGAAAATCAGCCGTTTTTGCTTGAACATTAAATGCCTCCAAATAGTATTTAATTCTCTTCCCGAGCCCCTGGAAGCATGAAAATCACTTTAAACATGCTAATTTTAGCTCTAACACTGATGATCCACCTACAAATGTGAACTGACGTTCAAAAATAAAACATTTGAAAACGGACCATTTTCCACATTTCTGAAGCATGACGTAATGGGGGGGTGTTATCTCTTTTGTCGAAAATCAGCCGTTTTTGCTCGAACATTAAATGCCACCAAATGGTATTTAATTAACTTCCCGGGGTGAAGAAACCCTTTTTGAGAACTCAGAGTGAGTAAATTGGCCATTTTCATGCACTTTTAACCATTCCATAAATCTTGTGTTTAGGGCCCCTGGAAGCATGAAAATCACTTTAAACATGCCAATGTTAGCTCTAACACTGATGATCCACCTACAAATGTGAACTGACGTTCAAAAATCAAACATTTGAAAACGGACCATTTTCCACATTTCTGAAGCATGACGTAATGGGGGGGTGTTATCTCTTTTGTCGAAAATCAGCCGTTTTTGCTTGAACATTAAATGCCTCCAAATAGTATTTAATTCACTTCCCGAGCCCCTGGAAGCATGAAAATCACTTTAAACATGCTAATTTTAGCTCTAACACTGATGATCCACCTACAAATGTGAACTGACGTTCAAAAATAAAACATTTGAAAACGGACCATTTTCCACATTTCTGAAGCATGACGTAATGGGGGGGTGTTATCTCTTTTGTCGAAAATCAGCCGTTTTTGCTCGAACATTAAATGCCTCCAAATGGTATTTAATTAACTTCCCGGGGTGAAGAAACCCTTTTTGAGAACTCAGAGTGAGTAAATTGGCCATTTTCATGCACTTTTAACCATTCCATAAATCTTGTGTTTAGGGCCCCTAGAAGCATGAAAATCACTTTAAACATGCCAATGTTAGCTCTAACACTGATGATCCACCTATAAATGTGAACTGACGTTCAAAAATAAAACATTTGAAAACGGACCATTTTCCACATTTCTGAAGCATGACGTAATGGGGGGTGTTATCTCTTTTGTCGAAAATCAGCCATTTTTGCTCGAACATTAAATGCCTCCAAATGGTATTTAATTAACTTCCCGAGCCCCTGGAAGCATGAAAATCACTTTAAACATCCTAATTTTAGCTCTAACACTGATGATCCGCCTACAAATGTGAACTGACGTTCAAAAATAAAACATTTGAAAACGGACCATTTTCCACATTTCTGAAGCATGACGTAATGGGGGGGGTGTTATCTCTTTTGTCGAAAATCAGCCGTTTTTGCTTGAACATTAAATGCCTTCAAATCGTATTTAATTCACTTCCCGAGCCCCTGGAAGCATGAAAATCACTTTAAACATGCTAATTTGAGCTCTAACACTGATGATCCACCTACAAATGTGAACTGATGTTCAGAAATGAAACATTTGAAAACGGACCATTTTCCACATTTCTGAAGCATGACGTAATGGGGGGGTGTTATCTCTTTTGTCGAAAATCAGCCGTTTTTGCTCGAACATTAAATGCCTCCAAATGGTATTTAATTAACTTCCCGGGGTGAAGAAACCCTTTTTGAGAACTCAGAGTGAGTAAATTGGCCATTTTCATGCACTTTTAACCATTCCATAAATCTTGTGTTTAGGGCCCCTGGAAGCATGAAAATCACTTTAAACATGCCAATGTTAGCTCTAACACTGATGATCCACCTATAAATGTGAACTGACGTTCAAAAATAAAACATTTGAAAACGGACCATTTTCCACATTTCTGAAGCATGACGTAATGGGGGGGTGTTATCTCTTTTGTCGAAAATCAGCCGTTTTTGCTTGAACATTAAATGCCTCCAAATAGTATTTAATTCACTTTCCGAGCCCCTGGAAGCATGAAAATCACTTTAAACATGCTAATTTGAGCTCTAACACTGATGATCCACCTACAAATGTGAACTGACGTTCAAAAATAAAACATTTGAAAACGGACCATTTTCCACATTTCTGAAGCATGACGTAATGGGGGGGTGTTATCTCTTTTGTCGAAAATCAGCCGTTTTTGCTCGAACATTAAATGCCTCCAAATGGTATTTATTTAACTTCCCGAGCCCCTGGAAGCATGAAAATCACTTTAAACATGCTAATTTTAGCTCTAACACTGATGATCCACCTACAAATGTGAACTGACGTTCAAAAATAAAACATTTGAAAACGGACCATTTTCCACATTTCTGAAGCATGACGTAATGGGGGGTGTTATCTCTTTTGTCGAAAATCAGCCGTTTTTGCTCGAACATTAAATGCCTCCAAATGGTATTTATTTAACTTCCCGAGCCCCTGGAAGCATGAAAATCACTTTAAACATACTAATTTTAGCTCTAACACTGATGATCCACCTACAAATGTGAACTGACGTTCAAAAATAAAACATTTGAAAACGGACCATTTTCCACATTTCGGAAGCATGACGTAATGGGGGGGTGTTATCTCTTTTGTCAAAAATCAGCCGTTTTTGCTCGAACATTAAATGCCTCCAAATGGTATTTAATTAACTTCCCTGGGTGAAGAAACCCTTTTTGAGAACTCAGAGTGAGTAAATTGGCAATTTTCATGCACTTTTAACCATTCCATAAATCTTGTGTTTAGGGCCCCTGGAAGCATGAAAATCACTTTAAACATGCTAATTTTAGCTCTAACACTGATGATCCACCTACAAATGTGAACTGACGTTCAGAAATGAAACATTTGAAAACGGACCATTTTCCACATTTCTGAAGCATGACGTAATGGGGGGGTGTTATCTCTTTTGTCGAAAATCAGCCGTTTTTGCTCGAACATTAAATGCCTCCAAATGGTATTTAATTAACTTCCCGGGGTGAAGAAACCCTTTTTGAGAACTCAGAGTGAGTAAATTGGCCATTTTCATGCACTTTTAACCATTCCATAAATCTTGTGTTTAGGGCCCCTGGAAGCATGAAAATCACTTTAAACATGCCAATGTTAGCTCTAACACTGATGATCCACCTATAAATGTGAACTGACGTTCAAAAATAAAACATTTGAAAACGGACCATTTTCCACATTTCTGAAGCATGACATAATGGGGGGGTGTTATCTCTTTTGTCAAAAATCAGCCGTTTTTGCTTGAACATTAAATGCCTCCAAATAGTATTTAATTCACTTTCCGAGCCCCTGGAAGCATGAAAATCACTTTAAACATGCTAATTTGAGCTCTAACACTGATGATCCACCTACAAATGTGAACTGACGTTCAAAAATAAAACATTTGAAAACGGACCATTTTCCACATTTCTGAAGCATGACGTAATGGGGGGGTGTTATCTCTTTTGTCGAAAATCAGCCGTTTTTGCTCGAAAATTAAATGCCTCCAAATGGTATTTATTTAACTTCCCGAGCCCCTGGAAGCATGAAAATCACTTTAAACATGCTAATTTTAGCTCTAACACTGATGATCCACCTACAAATGTGAACTGACGTTCAAAAATAAAACATTTGAAAACGGACCATTTTCCACATTTCTGAAGCATGACGTAATGGGGGGTGTTATCTCTTTTGTCGAAAATCAGCCGTTTTTGCTCGAACATTAAATGCCTCCAAATGGTATTTATTTAACTTCCCGAGCCCCTGGAAGCATGAAAATCACTTTAAACATACTAATTTTAGCTCTAACACTGATGATCCACCTACAAATGTGAACTGACGTTCAAAAATAAAACATTTGAAAACGGACCATTTTCCACATTTCGGAAGCATGACGTAATGGGGGGGTGTTATCTCTTTTGTCAAAAATCAGCCGTTTTTGCTCGAACATTAAATGCCTCCAAATGGTATTTAATTAACTTCCCGGGGTGACGAAACCCTTTTTGAGAACTCAGAGTGAGTAAATTGGCCATTTTCATGCACTTTTAACCATTCCATAAATCTTGTGTTTAGGGCCCCTGGAAGCATGAAAATCACTTTAAACATGCCAATGTTAGCTCTAACACTGATGATCCACCTACAAATGTGAACTGACGTTCAAAAATCAAACATTTGAAAACGGACCATTTTCCACATTTCTGAAGCATGACGTAATGGGGGGGTGTTATCTCTTTTGTCGAAAATCAGCCGTTTTTGCTTGAACATTAAATGCCTCCAAATAGTATTTAATTCTCTTCCCGAGCCCCTGGAAGCATGAAAATCACTTTAAACATGCTAATTTTAGCTCTAACACTGATGATCCACCTACAAATGTGAACTGACGTTCAAAAATAAAACATTTGAAAACGGACCATTTTCCACATTTCTGAAGCATGACGTAATGGGGGGGTGTTATCTCTTTTGTCGAAAATCAGCCGTTTTTGCTCAAACATTAAATGCCTCCAAATGGTATTTAATTAACTTCCCGGGGTGAAGAAACCCTTTTTGAGAACTCAGAGTGAGTAAATTGGCCATTTTCATGCACTTTTAACCATTCCATAAATCTTGTGTTTAGGGCCCCTGGAAGCATGAAAATCACTTTAAACATGCCAATGTTAGCTCTAACACTGATGATCCACCTACAAATGTGAACTGACGTTCAAAAATCAAACATTTGAAAACGGACCATTTTCCACATTTCTGAAGCATGACGTAATGGGGGGGTGTTATCTCTTTTGTCGAAAATCAGCCGTTTTTGCTTGAACATTAAATGCCTCCAAATAGTATTTAATTCACTTCCCGAGCCCCTGGAAGCATGAAAATCACTTTAAACATGCTAATTTTAGCTCTAACACTGATGATCCACCTACAAATGTGAACTGACGTTCAAAAATAAAACATTTGAAAACGGACCATTTTCCACATTTCTGAAGCATGACGTAATGGGGGGGTGTTATCTCTTTTGTCGAAAATCAGTCGTTTTTGCTCGAACATTAAATGCCTCCAAATGGTATTTAATTAACTTCCCGGGGTGAAGAAACCCTTTTTGAGAACTCAGAGTGAGTAAATTGGCCATTTTCATGCACTTTTAACCATTCCATAAATCTTGTGTTTAGGGCCCCTAGAAGCATGAAAATCACTTTAAACATGCCAATGTTAGCTCTAACACTGATGATCCACCTACAAATGTGAACTGACTTTCAAAAATAAAACATTTGAAAACGGACCATTTTCCACATTTCTGAAGCATGACGTAATGGGGGGTGTTATCTCTTTTGTCGAAAATCAGCCGTTTTTGCTTGAACATTAAATGCCTCCAAATGGTATTTATTTAACTTCCCGAGCCCCTGGAAGCATGAAAATCACTTTAAACATACTAATTATAGCTCTAACACTGATGATCCACCTACAAATGTGAACTGACGTTCAAAAATAAAACATTTGAAAACGGACCATTTTCCACATTTCGGAAGCATGACGTAATGGGGGGTGTTATCTCTTTTGTCGAAAATCAGCCGTTTTTGCTCGAACATTAAATGCCTCCAAATGGTATTTAATTAACTTCCCTGGGTGAAGAAACCCTTTTTGAGAACTCAGAGTGAGTAAATTGGCCATTTTCATGCACTTTTAACCATTCCATAAATCTTGTGTTTAGGGCCCCTGGAAGCATGAAAATCACTTTAAACATGCTAATTTTAGCTCTAACACTGATGATCCACCTACAAATGTGAACTGACGTTCAAAAATAAAACATTTGAAAACGGACCATTTTCCACATTTCTGAAGCATGACGTAATGGGGGGGTGTTATCTCTTTTGTCGAAAATCAGCCGTTTTTGCTCGAACATTAAATGCCTCCAAATGGTATTTAATTAACTTCCCGGGGTGACGAAACCCTTTTTGAGAACTCAGAGTGAGTAAATTGGCCATTTTCATGCACTTTTAACCATTCCATAAATCTTGTGTTTAGGGCCCCTGGAAGCATGAAAATCACTTTAAACATGCCAATGTTAGCTCTAACACTGATGATCCACCTACAAATGTGAACTGACGTTCAAAAATCAAACATTTGAAAACGGACCATTTTCCACATTTCTGAAGCATGACGTAATGGGGGGGGTGTTATCTCTTTTGTCGAAAATCAGCCGTTTTTGCTTGAACATTAAATGCCTCCAAATAGTATTTAATTCTCTTCCCGAGCCCCTGGAAGCATGAAAATCACTTTAAACATGCTAATTTTAGCTCTAACACTGATGATCCACCTACAAATGTGAACTGACGTTCAAAAATAAAACATTTGAAAACGGACCATTTTCCACATTTCTGAAGCATGACGTAATGGGGGGGTGTTATCTCTTTTGTCGAAAATCAGCCGTTTTTGCTCGAACATTAAATGCCTCCAAATGGTATTTAATTAACTTCCCGGGGTGAAGAAACCCGTTTTGAGAACTCAGAGTGAGTAAATTGGCCATTTTCATGCACTTTTAACCATTCCATAAATCTTGTGTTTAGGGCCCCTAGAAGCATGAAAATCACTTTAAACATGCCAATGTTAGCTCTAACACTGATGATCCACCTATAAATGTGAACTGACGTTCAAAAATAAAACATTTGAAAACGGACCATTTTCCACATTTCTGAAGCATGACGTAATGGGGGGTGTTATCTCTTTTGTCGAAAATCAGCCATTTTTGCTCGAACATTAAATGCCTCCAAATGGTTTTTAATTAACTTCCCGAGCCCCTGGAAGCATGAAAATCACTTTAAACATCCTAATTTTAGCTCTAACACTGATGATCCACCTACAAATGTGAACTGACGTTCAAAAATAAAACATTTGAAAACGGACCATTTTCCACATTTCTGAAGCATGACGTAATGGGGGGGGGGGTGTTATCTCTTTTGTCGAATATCAGCCGTTTTTGCTTGAACATTAAATGCCTTCAAATAGTATTTAATTCACTTCCCGAGCCCCTGGAAGCATGAAAATCACTTTAAACATGCTAATTTGAGCTCTAACACTGATGATCCACCTACAAATGTGAACTGACGTTCAGAAATGAAACATTTGAAAACGGACCATTTTCCACATTTCTGAAGCATGACGTAATGGGGGGGTGTTATCTCTTTTGTCGAAAATCAGCCGTTTTTGCTCGAACATTAAATGCCTCCAAATGGTATTTAATTAACTTCCCGGGGTGAAAAAACCCTTTTTGAGAACTCAGAGTGAGTAAATTGGCCATTTTCATGCACTTTTAACCATTCCATAAATCTTGTGTTTAGGGCCCCTGGAAGCATGAAAATCACTTTAAACATGCCAATGTTAGCTCTAACACTGATGATCCACCTATAAATGTGAACTGACGTTCAAAAATAAAACATTTGAAAACGGACCATTTTCCACATTTCTGAAGCATGACGTAATGGGGGGGTGTTATCTCTTTTGTCGAAAATCAGCCGTTTTTGCTTGAACATTAAATGCCTCCAAATAGTATTTAATTCACTTTCCGAGCCCCTGGAAGCATGAAAATCACTTTAAACATGCTAATTTGAGCTCTAACACTGATGATCCACCTACAAATGTGAACTGACGTTCAAAAATAAAACATTTGAAAACGGACCATTTTCCACATTTCTGAAGCATGACGTAATGGGGGGGTGTTATCTCTTTTGTCGAAAATCAGCCGTTTTTGCTCGAACATTAAATGCCTCCAAATGGTATTTATTTAACTTCCCGAGCCCCTGGAAGCATGAAAATCACTTTAAACATGCTAATTTTAGCTCTAACACTGATGATCCACCTATAAATGTGAACTGACGTTCAAAAATAAAACATTTGAAAACGGACCATTTTCCACATTTCTGAAGCATGACGTAATGGGGGGGTGTTATCTCTTTTGTCGAAAATCAGCCGTTTTTGCTTGAACATTAAATGCCTCCAAATGGTATTTAATTCACTTTCCGAGCCCCTGGAAGCATGAAAATCACTTTAAACATGCTAATTTGAGCTCTAACACTGATGATCCACCTAAAAATGTGAACTGACGTTCAAAAATAAAACATTTAAAAACGGACCATTTTCCACATTTCTGAAGCATGACGTAATGGGGGGGTGTTATCTCTTTTGTCGAAAATCAGCCGTTTTTGCTCGAACATTAAATGCCTCCAAATGGTATTTATTTAACTTCCCGAGCCCCTGGAAGCATGAAAATCACTTTAAACATACTAATTTTAGCTCTAACACTGATGATCCACCTACAAATGTGAACTGACGTTCAAAAATAAAACATTTGAAAGCGGACCATTTTCCACATTTCTGAAGCATGACGTAATGGGGGGGTGTTATCTCTTTTGTCGAAAATCAGCCGTTTTTGCTCGAACATTAAATGCCTCCAAATGGTATTTAATTAACTTCCCGGGGTGAAGAAACCCTTTTTGAGAACTCAGAGTGAGTAAATTGGCCATTTTCATGCACTTTTAACCATTCCATAAATCTTGTGTTTAGGGCCCCTGGAAGCATGAAAATCACTTTAAACATGCCAATGTTAGCTCTAACACTGATGATCCACCTATAAATGTGAACTGACGTTCAAAAATAAAACATTTGAAAACGGACCATTTTCCACATTTCTGAAGCATGACGTAATGGGGGGGTGTTATCTCTTTTGTCAAAAATCAGCCGTTTTTGCTTGAACATTAAATGCCTCCAAATAGTATTTAATTCACTTTCCGAGCCCCTGGAAGCATGAAAATCACTTTAAACATGCTAATTTGAGCTCTAACACTGATGATCCACCTACAAATGTGAACTGACGTTCAAAAATAAAACATTTGAAAACGGACCATTTTCCACATTTCTGAAGCATGACGTAATGGGGGGGTGTTATCTCTTTTGTCGAAAATCAGCCGTTTTTGCTCGAACATTAAATGCCTCCAAATGGTATTTATTTAACTTCCCGAGCCCCTGGAAGCATGAAAATCACTTTAAACATGCTAATTTTAGCTCTAACACTGATGATCCACCTACAAATGTGAACTGACGTTCAAAAATAAAACATTTGAAAACGGACCATTTTCCACATTTCTGAAGCATGACGTAATGGGGGGTGTTATCTCTTTTGTCGAAAATCAGCCGTTTTTGCTCGAACATTAAATGCCTCCAAATGGTATTTATTTAACTTCCCGAGCCCCTGGAAGCATGAAAATCACTTTAAACATACTCATTTTAGCTCTAACACTGATGATCCACCTACAAATGTGAACTGACGTTCAAAAATAAAACATTTGAAAACGGACCATTTTCCACATTTCGGAAGCATGACGTAATGGGGGGGTGTTATCTCTTTTGTCGAAAATCAGCCGTTTTTGCTCGAACATTAAATGCCTCCAAATGGTATTTAATTAACTTCCCTGGGTGAAGAAACCCTTTTTGAGAACTCAGAGTGAGTAAATTGGCCATTTTCATGCACTTTTAACCATTCCATAAATCTTGTGTTTAGGGCCCCTGGAAGCATGAAAATCACTTTAAACATGCTAATTTTAGCTCTAACACTGATGATCCACCTACAAATGTGAACTGACGTTCAAAAATAAAACATTTGAAAACGGACCATTTTCCACATTTCTGAAGCATGACGTAATGGGGGGGGTGTTATCTCTTTTGTCGAAAATCAGCCGTTTTTGCTCGAACATTAAATGCCTCCAAATGGTATTTAATTAACTTCCCGGGGTGACGAAACCCTTTTTGAGAACTCAGAGTGAGTAAATTGGCCATTTTCATGCACTTTTAACCATTCCATAAATCTTGTGTTTAGGGCCCCTGGAAGCATGAAAATCACTTTAAACATGCCAATGTTAGCTCTAACACTGATGATCCACCTACAAATGTGAACTGACGTTCAAAAATCAAACATTTGAAAACGGACCATTTTCCACATTTCTGAAGCATGACGTAATGGGGGGGTGTTATCTCTTTTGTCGAAAATCAGCCGTTTTTGCTTGAACATTAAATGCCTCCAAATAGTATTTAATTCTCTTCCCGAGCCCCTGGAAGCATGAAAATCACTTTAAACATGCTAATTTTAGCTCTAACACTGATGATCCACCTACAAATGTGAACTGACGTTCAAAAATAAAACATTTGAAAACGGACCATTTTCCACATTTCTGAAGCATGACGTAATGGGGGGGTGTTATCTCTTTTGTCGAAAATCAGCCGTTTTTGCTCGAACATTAAATGCCACCAAATGGTATTTAATTAACTTCCCGGGGTGAAGAAACCCTTTTTGAGAACTCAGAGTGAGTAAATTGGCCATTTTCATGCACTTTTAACCATTCCATAAATCTTGTGTTTAGGGCCCCTGGAAGCATGAAAATCACTTTAAACATGCCAATGTTAGCTCTAACACTGATGATCCACCTACAAATGTGAACTGACGTTCAAAAATCAAACATTTGAAAACGGACCATTTTCCACATTTCTGAAGCATGACGTAATGGGGGGGTGTTATCTCTTTTGTCGAAAATCAGCCGTTTTTGCTTGAACATTAAATGCCTCCAAATAGTATTTAATTCACTTCCCGAGCCCCTGGAAGCATGAAAATCACTTTAAACATGCTAATTTTAGCTCTAACACTGATGATCCACCTACAAATGTGAACTGACGTTCAAAAATAAAACATTTGAAAACGGACCATTTTCCACATTTCTGAAGCATGACGTAATGGGGGGGTGTTATCTCTTTTGTCGAAAATCAGCCGTTTTTGCTCGAACATTAAATGCCTCCAAATGGTATTTAATTAACTTCCCGGGGTGAAGAAACCCTTTTTGAGAACTCAGAGTGAGTAAATTGGCCATTTTCATGCACTTTTAACCATTCCATAAATCTTGTGTTTAGGGCCCCTAGAAGCATGAAAATCACTTTAAACATGCCAATGTTAGCTCTAACACTGATGATCCACCTATAAATGTGAACTGACGTTCAAAAATAAAACATTTGAAAACGGACCATTTTCCACATTTCTGAAGCATGACGTAATGGGGGGTGTTATCTCTTTTGTCGAAAATCAGCCATTTTTGCTCGAACATTAAATGCCTCCAAATGGTATTTAATTAACTTCCCGAGCCCCTGGAAGCATGAAAATCACTTTAAACATCCTAATTTTAGCTCTAACACTGATGATCCGCCTACAAATGTGAACTGACGTTCAAAAATAAAACATTTGAAAACGGACCATTTTCCACATTTCTGAAGCATGACGTAATGGGGGGGGTGTTATCTCTTTTGTCGAAAATCAGCCGTTTTTGCTTGAACATTAAATGCCTTCAAATCGTATTTAATTCACTTCCCGAGCCCCTGGAAGCATGAAAATCACTTTAAACATGCTAATTTGAGCTCTAACACTGATGATCCACCTACAAATGTGAACTGATGTTCAGAAATGAAACATTTGAAAACGGACCATTTTCCACATTTCTGAAGCATGACGTAATGGGGGGGTGTTATCTCTTTTGTCGAAAATCAGCCGTTTTTGCTCGAACATTAAATGCCTCCAAATGGTATTTAATTAACTTCCCGGGGTGAAGAAACCCTTTTTGAGAACTCAGAGTGAGTAAATTGGCCATTTTCATGCACTTTTAACCATTCCATAAATCTTGTGTTTAGGGCCCCTGGAAGCATGAAAATCACTTTAAACATGCCAATGTTAGCTCTAACACTGATGATCCACCTATAAATGTGAACTGACGTTCAAAAATAAAACATTTGAAAACGGACCATTTTCCACATTTCTGAAGCATGACGTAATGGGGGGGTGTTATCTCTTTTGTCGAAAATCAGCCGTTTTTGCTCGAACATTAAATGCCTCCAAATGGTATTTATTTAACTTCCCGAGCCCCTGGAAGCATGAAAATCACTTTAAACATGCTAATTTTAGCTCTAACACTGATGATCCACCTACAAATGTGAACTGACGTTCAAAAATAAAACATTTGAAAACGGACCATTTTCCACATTTCTGAAGCATGACGTAATGGGGGGTGTTATCTCTTTTGTCGAAAATCAGCCGTTTTTGCTCGAACATTAAATGCCTCCAAATGGTATTTATTTAACTTCCCGAGCCCCTGGAAGCATGAAAATCACTTTAAACATACTAATTTTAGCTCTAACACTGATGATCCACCTACAAATGTGAACTGACGTTCAAAAATAAAACATTTGAAAAAGGACCATTTTCCACATTTCGGAAGCATGACGTAATGGGGGGGTGTTATCTCTTTTGTCAAAAATCAGCCGTTTTTGCTCGAACATTAAATGCCTCCAAATGGTATTTAATTAACTTCCCTGGGTGAAGAAACCCTTTTTGAGAACTCAGAGTGAGTAAATTGGCAATTTTCATGCACTTTTAACCATTCCATAAATCTTGTGTTTAGGGCCCCTGGAAGCATGAAAATCACTTTAAACATGCTAATTTTAGCTCTAACACTGATGATCCACCTACAAATGTGAACTGACGTTCAGAAATGAAACATTTGAAAACGGACCATTTTCCACATTTCTGAAGCATGACGTAATGGGGGGGTGTTATCTCTTTTGTCGAAAATCAGCCGTTTTTGCTCGAACATTAAATGCCTCCAAATGGTATTTATTTAACTTCCCGAGCCCCTGGAAGCATGAAAATCACTTTAAACATACTAATTTTAGCTCTAACACTGATGATCCACCTACAAATGTGAACTGACGTTCAAAAATAAAACATTTGAAAACGGACCATTTTCCACATTTCGGAAGCATGACGTAATGGGGGGGTGTTATCTCTTTTGTCGAAAATCAGCCGTTTTTGCTCGAACATTAAATGCCTCCAAATGGTATTTAATTAACTTCCCTGGGTGAAGAAACCCTTTTTGAGAACTCAGAGTGAGTAAATTGGCCATTTTCATGCACTTTTAACCATTCCATAAATCTTGTGTTTAGGGCCCCTGGAAGCATGAAAATCACTTTAAACATGCTAATTTTAGCTCTAACACTGATGATCCACCTACAAATGTGAACTGACGTTCAAAAATAAAACATTTGAAAACGGACCATTTTCCACATTTCTGAAGCATGACGTAATGGGGGGGGGTGTTATCTCTTTTGTCGAAAATCAGCCGTTTTTGGTCGAACATTAAATGCCTCCAAATGGTATTTAATTAACTTCCCGGGGTGACGAAACCCTTTTTGAGAACTCAGAGTGAGTAAATTGGCCATTTTCATGCACTTTTAACCATTCCATAAATCTTGTGTTTAGGGCCCCTGGAAGCATGAAAATCACTTTAAACATGCCAATGTTAGCTCTAACACTGATGATCCACCTACAAATGTGAACTGACGTTCAAAAATCAAACATTTGAAAAAGGACCATTTTCCACATTTCTGAAGCATGACGTAATGGGGGGGTGTTATCTCTTTTGTCGAAAATCAGCCGTTTTTGCTTGAACATTAAATGCCTCCAAATAGTATTTAATTCTCTTCCCGAGCCCCTGGAAGCATGAAAATCACTTTAAACATGCTAATTTTAGCTCTAACACTGATGATCCACCTACAAATGTGAACTGACGTTCAAAAATAAAACATTTGAAAACGGACCATTTTCCACATTTCTGAAGCATGACGTAATGGGGGGGTGTTATCTCTTTTGTCGAAAATCAGCCGTTTTTGCTCGAACATTAAATGCCTCCAAATGGTATTTAATTAACTTCCCGGGGTGAAGAAACCCTTTTTGAGAACTCAGAGTGAGTAAATTGGCCATTTTCATGCACTTTTAACCATTCCATAAATCTTGTGTTTAGGGCCCCTAGAAGCATGAAAATCACTTTAAACATGCCAATGTTAGCTCTAACACTGATGATCCACCTATAAATGTGAACTGACGTTCAAAAATAAAACATTTGAAAACGGACCATTTTCCACATTTCTGAAGCATGACGTAATGGGGGGTGTTATCTCTTTTGTCGAAAATCAGCCATTTTTGCTCGAACATTAAATGCCTCCAAATGGTATTTAATTAACTTCCCGAGCCCCTGGAAGCATGAAAATCACTTTAAACATCCTAATTTTAGCTCTAACACTGATGATCCACCTACAAATGTGAACTGACGTTCAAAAATAAAACATTTGAAAACGGACCATTTTCCACATTTCTAAAGCATGACGTAATGGGGGGGGTGTTATCTCTTTTGTCGAAAATCAGCCGTTTTTGCTTGAACATTAAATGCCTTCAAATAGTATTTAATTCACTTCCCGAGCCCCTGGAAGCATGAAAATCACTTTAAACATGCTAATTTGAGCTCTAACACTGATGATCCACCTACAAATGTGAACTGACGTTCAGAAATGAAACATTTGAAAACGGACCATTTTCCACATTTCTGAAGCATGACGTAATGGGGGGGTGTTATCTCTTTTGTCGAAAATCAGCCGTTTTTGCTCGAACATTAAATGCCTCCAAATGGTATTTAATTAACTTCCCGGGGTGAAGAAACCCTTTTTGAGAACTCAGAGTGAGTAAATTGGCCATTTTCATGCACTTTTAACCATTCCATAAATCTTGTGTTTAGGGCCCCTGGAAGCATGAAAATCACTTTAAACATGCCAATGTTAGCTCTAACACTGATGATCCACCTATAAATGTGAACTGACGTTCAAAAATAAAACATTTGAAAACGGACCATTTTCCACATTTCTGAAGCATGACGTAATGGGGGGGTGTTATCTCTTTTGTCGAAAATCAGCCGTTTTTGCTTGAACATTAAATGCCTCCAAATAGTATTTAATTCACTTTCCGAGCCCCTGGAAGCATGAAAATCACTTTAAACATGCTAATTTGAGCTCTAACACTGATGATCCACCTACAAATGTGAACTTACGTTCAAAAATAAAACATTTGAAAACGGACCATTTTCCACATTTCTGAAGCATGACGTAATGGGGGGGTGTTATCTCTTTTGTCGAAAATCAGCCGTTTTTGCTCGAACATTAAATGCCTCCAAATGGTATTTATTTAACTTCCCGAGCCCCTGGAAGCATGAAAATCACTTTAAACATGCTAATTTTAGCTCTAACACTGATGATCCACCTACAAATGTGAACTGACGTTCAAAAATAAAACATTTGAAAACGGACCATTTTCCACATTTCTGAAGCATGACGTAATGGGGGGTGTTATCTCTTTTGTCGAAAATCAGCCGTTTTTGCTCGAACATTAAATGCCTCCAAATGGTATTTATTTAACTTCCCGAGCCCCTGGAAGCATGAAAATCACTTTAAACATACTAATTTTAGCTCTAACACTGATGATCCACCTACAAATGTGAACTGACGTTCAAAAATAAAACATTTGAAAACGGACCATTTTCCACATTTCGGAAGCATGACGTAATGGGGGGGTGTTATCTCTTTTGTCGAAAATCAGCCGTTTTTGCTCGAACATTAAATGCCTCCAAATGGTATTTAATTAACTTCCCTGGGTGAAGAAACCCTTTTTGAGAACTCAGAGTGAGTAAATTGGCCATTTTCATGCACTTTTAACCATTCCATAAATCTTGTGTTTAGGGCCCCTGGAAGCATGAAAATCACTTTAAACATGCTAATTTTAGCTCTAACACTGATGATCCACCTACAAATGTGAACTGACGTTCAAAAATAAAACATTTGAAAACGGACCATTTTCCACATTTCTGAAGCATGACGTAATGGGGGGGGGTGTTATCTCTTTTGTCGAAAATCAGCCGTTTTTGCTCGAACATTAAATGCCTCCAAATGGTATTTAATTAACTTCCCGGGGTGACAAAACCCTTTTTGAGAACTCAGAGTGAGTAAATTGGCCATTTTCATGCACTTTTAACCATTCCATAAATCTTGTGTTTAGGGCCCCTGGAAGCATGAAAATCACTTTAAACATGCCAATGTTAGCTCTAACACTGATGATCCACCTACAAATGTGAACTGACGTTCAAAAATCAAACATTTGAAAACGGACCATTTTCCACATTTCTGAAGCATGACGTAATGGGGGGGTGTTATCTCTTTTGTCGAAAATCAGCCGTTTTTGCTCAAACATTAAATGCCTCCAAATAGTATTTAATTCACTTCCCGAGCCCCTGGAAGCATGAAAATCACTTTAAACATGCTAATTTTAGCTCTAACACTGATGATCCACCTACAAATGTGAACTGACGTTCAAAAATAAAACATTTGAAAACGGACCATTTTCCACATTTCTGAAGCATGACGTAATGGGGGGGTGTTATCTCTTTTGTCGAAAATCAGCCGTTTTTGCTCGAACATTAAATGCCTCCAAATGGTATTTATTTAACTTCCCGAGCCCCTGGAAGCATGAAAATCACTTTAAACATGCTAATTTTAGCTCTAACACTGATGATCCACCTACAAATGTGAACTGACGTTCAAAAATAAAACATTTGAAAACGGACCATTTTCCACATTTCTGAAGCATGACGTAATGGGGGGTGTTATCTCTTTTGTCGAAAATCAGCCGTTTTTGCTCTAACATTAAATGCCTCCAAATGGTATTTATTTAACTTCCCGAGCCCCTGGAAGCATGAAAATCACTTTAAACATGCTAATTTTAGCTCTAACACTGATGATCCACCTACAAATGTGAACTGACGTTCAAAAATAAAACATTTGAAAACGGACCATTTTCCACATTTCTGAAGCATGACGTAATGGGGGGGTGTTATCTCTTTTGTCGAAAATCAGCCGTTTTTGCTTGAACATTAAATGCCTCCAAATAGTATTTAATTCTCTTCCCGAGCCCCTGGAAGCATGAAAATCACTTTAAACATGCTAATTTTAGCTCTAACACTGATGATCCACCTACAAATGTGAACTGACGTTCAAAAATAAAACATTTGAAAACGGACCATTTTCCACATTTCTGAAGCATGACGTAATGGGGGGGTGTTATCTCTTTTGTCGAAAATCAGCCATTTTTGCTCGAACATTAAATGCCTCCAAATGGTATTTAATTAACTTCCCGGGGTGAAGAAACCCTTTTTGAGAACTCAGAGTGAGTAAATTGGCCATTTTCATGCACTTTTAACCATTCCATAAATCTTGTGTTTAGGGCCCCTGGAAGCATGAAAATTACTTTAAACATGCCAATGTTAGCTCTAACACTGATGATCCACCTACAAATGTGAACTGACGTTCAAAAATCAAACATTTGAAAACGGACCATTTTCCACATTTCTGAAGCATGACGTAATGGGGGGGGTGTTATCTCTTTTGTCGAAAATCAGCCGTTTTTGCTTGAACATTAAATGCCTCCAAATAGTATTTAATTCACTTCCCGAGCCCCTGGAAGCATGAAAATCACTTTAAACATGCTAATTTTAGCTCTAACACTGATGATCCACCTACAAATGTGAACTGACGTTCAAAAATAAAACATTTGAAAACGGACCATTTTCCACATTTCTGAAGCATGACGTAATGGGGGGGTGTTATCTCTTTTGTCGAAAATCAGCCGTTTTTGCTCGAACATTAAATGCCTCCAAATGGTATTTAATTAACTTCCCGTGGTGAAGAAACCCTTTTTGAGAACTCAGAGTGAGTAAATTGGCCATTTTCATGCACTTTTAACCATTCCATAAATCTTGTGTTTAGGGCCCCTAGAAGCATGAAAATCACTTTAAACATGCCAATGTTAGCTCTAACACTGATGATCCACCTATAAATGTGAACTGACGTTCAAAAATAAAACATTTGAAAACGGACCATTTTCCACATTTCTGAAGCATGACGTAATGGGGGGTGTTATCTCTTTTGTCGAAAATCAGCCATTTTTGCTCGAACATTAAATGCCTCCAAATGGTATTTAATTAACTTCCCGAGCCCCTGGAAGCATGAAAATCACTTTAAACATCCTAATTTTAGCTCTAACACTGATGATCCACCTACAAATGTGAACTGACGTTCAAAAATAAAACATTTGAAAACGGACCATTTTCCACATTTCTGAAGCATGACATAATGGGGGGGGTGTTATCTCTTTTGTCGAAAATCAGCCGTTTTTGCTTGAACATTAAATGCCTTCAAATAGTATTTAATTCACTTCCCGAGCCCCTGGAAGCATGAAAATCACTTTAAACATGCTAATTTGAGCTCTAACACTGATGATCCACCTACAAATGTGAACTGACGTTCAGAAATGAAACATTTGAAAACGGACCATTTTCCACATTTCTGAAGCATGACGTAATGGGGGGGTGTTATCTCTTTTGTCGAAAATCAGCCGTTTTTGCTCGAACATTAAATGCCTCCAAATGGTATTTAATTAACTTCCCGGGGTGAAGAAACCCTTTTTGAGAACTCAGAGTGAGTAAATTGGCCATTTTCATGCACTTTTAACCATTCCATAAATCTTGTGTTTAGGGCCCCTGGAAGCATGAAAATCACTTTAAACATGCCAATGTTAGCTCTAACACTGATGATCCACCTATAAATGTGAACTGACGTTCAAAAATAAAACATTTGAAAACGGACCATTTTCCACATTTCTGAAGCATGACGTAATGGGGGGGTGTTATCTCTTTTGTCAAAAATCAGCCGTTTTTGCTTGAACATTAAATGCCTCCAAATAGTATTTAATTCACTTTCCGAGCCCCTGGAAGCATGAAAATCACTTTAAACATGCTAATTTGAGCTCTAACACTGATGATCCACCTACAAATGTGAACTGACGTTCAAAAATAAAACATTTGAAAACGGACCATTTTCCACATTTCTGAAGCATGACGTAATGGGGGGGTGTTATCTCTTTTGTCGAAAATCAGCCGTTTTTGCTCGAACATTAAATGCCTCCAAATGGTATTTATTTAACTTCCCGAGCCCCTGGAAGCATGAAAATCACTTTAAACATGCTAATTTTAGCTCTAACACTGATGATCCACCTACAAATGTGAACTGACGTTCAAAAATAAAACATTTGAAAACGGACCATTTTCCACATTTCTGAAGCATGACGTAATGGGGGGTGTTATCTCTTTTGTCGAAAATCAGCCGTTTTTGCTCGAACATTAAATGCCTCCAAATGGTATTTATTTAACTTCCCGAGCCCCTGGAAGCATGAAAATCACTTTAAACATACTCATTTTAGCTCTAACACTGATGATCCACCTACAAATGTGAACTGACGTTCAAAAATAAAACATTTGAAAACGGACCATTTTCCACATTTCGGAAGCATGACGTAATGGGGGGGTGTTATCTCTTTTGTCGAAAATCAGCCGTTTTTGCTCGAACATTAAATGCCTCCAAATGGTATTTAATTAACTTCCCTGGGTGAAGAAACCCTTTTTGAGAACTCAGAGTGAGTAAATTGGCCATTTTCATGCACTTTTAACCATTCCATAAATCTTGTGTTTAGGGCCCCTGGAAGCATGAAAATCACTTTAAACATGCTAATTTTAGCTCTAACACTGATGATCCACCTACAAATGTGAACTGACGTTCAAAAATAAAACATTTGAAAACGGACCATTTTCCACATTTCTGAAGCATGACGTAATGGGGGGGGTGTTATCTCTTTTGTCGAAAATCAGCCGTTTTTGCTCGAACATTAAATGCCTCCAAATGGTATTTAATTAACTTCCCGGGGTGACGAAACCCTTTTTGAGAACTCAGAGTGAGTAAATTGGCCATTTTCATGCACTTTTAACCATTCCATAAATCTTGTGTTTAGGGCCCCTGGAAGCATGAAAATCACTTTAAACATGCCAATGTTAGCTCTAACACTGATGATCCACCTACAAATGTGAACTGACGTTCAAAAATCAAACATTTGAAAACGGACCATTTTCCACATTTCTGAAGCATGACGTAATGGGGGGGTGTTATCTCTTTTGTCGAAAATCAGCCGTTTTTGCTTGAACATTAAATGCCTCCAAATAGTATTTAATTCTCTTCCCGAGCCCCTGGAAGCATGAAAATCACTTTAAACATGCTAATTTTAGCTCTAACACTGATGATCCACCTACAAATGTGAACTGACGTTCAAAAATAAAACATTTGAAAACGGACCATTTTCCACATTTCTGAAGCATGACGTAATGGGGGGGTGTTATCTCTTTTGTCGAAAATCAGCCGTTTTTGCTCGAACATTAAATGCCACCAAATGGTATTTAATTAACTTCCCGGGGTGAAGAAACCCTTTTTGAGAACTCAGAGTGAGTAAATTGGCCATTTTCATGCACTTTTAACCATTCCATAAATCTTGTGTTTAGGGCCCCTGGAAGCATGAAAATCACTTTAAACATGCCAATGTTAGCTCTAACACTGATGATCCACCTACAAATGTGAACTGACGTTCAAAAATCAAACATTTGAAAACGGACCATTTTCCACATTTCTGAAGCATGACGTAATGGGGGGGTGTTATCTCTTTTGTCGAAAATCAGCCGTTTTTGCTTGAACATTAAATGCCTCCAAATAGTATTTAATTCACTTCCCGAGCCCCTGGAAGCATGAAAATCACTTTAAACATGCTAATTTTAGCTCTAACACTGATGATCCACCTACAAATGTGAACTGACGTTCAAAAATAAAACATTTGAAAACGGACCATTTTCCACATTTCTGAAGCATGACGTAATGGGGGGGTGTTATCTCTTTTGTCGAAAATCAGCCGTTTTTGCTCGAACATTAAATGCCTCCAAATGGTATTTAATTAACTTCCCGGGGTGAAGAAACCCTTTTTGAGAACTCAGAGTGAGTAAATTGGCCATTTTCATGCACTTTTAACCATTCCATAAATCTTGTGTTTAGGGCCCCTAGAAGCATGAAAATCACTTTAAACATGCCAATGTTAGCTCTAACACTGATGATCCACCTATAAATGTGAACTGACGTTCAAAAATAAAACATTTGAAAACGGACCATTTTCCACATTTCTGAAGCATGACGTAATGGGGGGTGTTATCTCTTTTGTCGAAAATCAGCCATTTTTGCTCGAACATTAAATGCCTCCAAATGGTATTTAATTAACTTCCCGAGCCCCTGGAAGCATGAAAATCACTTTAAACATCCTAATTTTAGCTCTAACACTGATGATCCGCCTACAAATGTGAACTGACGTTCAAAAATAAAACATTTGAAAACGGACCATTTTCCACATTTCTGAAGCATGACGTAATGGGGGGGGTGTTATCTCTTTTGTCGAAAATCAGCCGTTTTTGCTTGAACATTAAATGCCTTCAAATCGTATTTAATTCACTTCCCGAGCCCCTGGAAGCATGAAAATCACTTTAAACATGCTAATTTGAGCTCTAACACTGATGATCCACCTACAAATGTGAACTGATGTTCAGAAATGAAACATTTGAAAACGGACCATTTTCCACATTTCTGAAGCATGACGTAATGGGGGGGTGTTATCTCTTTTGTCGAAAATCAGCCGTTTTTGCTCGAACATTAAATGCCTCCAAATGGTATTTAATTAACTTCCCGGGGTGAAGAAACCCTTTTTGAGAACTCAGAGTGAGTAAATTGGCCATTTTCATGCACTTTTAACCATTCCATAAATCTTGTGTTTAGGGCCCCTGGAAGCATGAAAATCACTTTAAACATGCCAATGTTAGCTCTAACACTGATGATCCACCTATAAATGTGAACTGACGTTCAAAAATAAAACATTTGAAAACGGACCATTTTCCACATTTCTGAAGCATGACGTAATGGGGGGGTGTTATCTCTTTTGTCGAAAATCAGCCGTTTTTGCTTGAACATTAAATGCCTCCAAATAGTATTTAATTCACTTTCCGAGCCCCTGGAAGCATGAAAATCACTTTAAACATGCTAATTTGAGCTCTAACACTGATGATCCACCTACAAATGTGAACTGACGTTCAAAAATAAAACATTTGAAAACGGACCATTTTCCACATTTCTGAAGCATGACGTAATGGGGGGGTGTTATCTCTTTTGTCGAAAATCAGCCGTTTTTGCTCGAACATTAAATGCCTCCAAATGGTATTTATTTAACTTCCCGAGCCCCTGGAAGCATGAAAATCACTTTAAACATGCTAATTTTAGCTCTAACACTGATGATCCACCTACAAATGTGAACTGACGTTCAAAAATAAAACATTTGAAAACGGACCATTTTCCACATTTCTGAAGCATGACGTAATGGGGGGTGTTATCTCTTTTGTCGAAAATCAGCCGTTTTTGCTCGAACATTAAATGCCTCCAAATGGTATTTATTTAACTTCCCGAGCCCCTGGAAGCATGAAAATCACTTTAAACATACTAATTTTAGCTCTAACACTGATGATCCACCTACAAATGTGAACTGACGTTCAAAAATAAAACATTTGAAAACGGACCATTTTCCACATTTCGGAAGCATGACGTAATGGGGGGGTGTTATCTCTTTTGTCAAAAATCAGCCGTTTTTGCTCGAACATTAAATGCCTCCAAATGGTATTTAATTAACTTCCCTGGGTGAAGAAACCCTTTTTGAGAACTCAGAGTGAGTAAATTGGCAATTTTCATGCACTTTTAACCATTCCATAAATCTTGTGTTTAGGGCCCCTGGAAGCATGAAAATCACTTTAAACATGCTAATTTTAGCTCTAACACTGATGATCCACCTACAAATGTGAACTGACGTTCAGAAATGAAACATTTGAAAACGGACCATTTTCCACATTTCTGAAGCATGACGTAATGGGGGGGTGTTATCTCTTTTGTCGAAAATCAGCCGTTTTTGCTCGAACATTAAATGCCTCCAAATGGTATTTAATTAACTTCCCGGGGTGAAGAAACCCTTTTTGAGAACTCAGAGTGAGTAAATTGGCCATTTTCATGCACTTTTAACCATTCCATAAATCTTGTGTTTAGGGCCCCTGGAAGCATGAAAATCACTTTAAACATGCCAATGTTAGCTCTAACACTGATGATCCACCTATAAATGTGAACTGACGTTCAAAAATAAAACATTTGAAAACGGACCATTTTCCACATTTCTGAAGCATGACATAATGGGGGGGTGTTATCTCTTTTGTCAAAAATCAGCCGTTTTTGCTTGAACATTAAATGCCTCCAAATAGTATTTAATTCACTTTCCGAGCCCCTGGAAGCATGAAAATCACTTTAAACATGCTAATTTGAGCTCTAACACTGATGATCCACCTACAAATGTGAACTGACGTTCAAAAATAAAACATTTGAAAACGGACCATTTTCCACATTTCTGAAGCATGACGTAATGGGGGGGTGTTATCTCTTTTGTCGAAAATCAGCCGTTTTTGCTCGAAAATTAAATGCCTCCAAATGGTATTTATTTAACTTCCCGAGCCCCTGGAAGCATGAAAATCACTTTAAACATGCTAATTTTAGCTCTAACACTGATGATCCACCTACAAATGTGAACTGACGTTCAAAAATAAAACATTTGAAAACGGACCATTTTCCACATTTCTGAAGCATGACGTAATGGGGGGTGTTATCTCTTTTGTCGAAAATCAGCCGTTTTTGCTCGAACATTAAATGCCTCCAAATGGTATTTATTTAACTTCCCGAGCCCCTGGAAGCATGAAAATCACTTTAAACATACTAATTTTAGCTCTAACACTGATGATCCACCTACAAATGTGAACTGACGTTCAAAAATAAAACATTTGAAAACGGACCATTTTCCACATTTCGGAAGCATGACGTAATGGGGGGGTGTTATCTCTTTTGTCAAAAATCAGCCGTTTTTGCTCGAACATTAAATGCCTCCAAATGGTATTTAATTAACTTCCCGGGGTGACGAAACCCTTTTTGAGAACTCAGAGTGAGTAAATTGGCCATTTTCATGCACTTTTAACCATTCCATAAATCTTGTGTTTAGGGCCCCTGGAAGCATGAAAATCACTTTAAACATGCCAATGTTAGCTCTAACACTGATGATCCACCTACAAATGTGAACTGACGTTCAAAAATCAAACATTTGAAAACGGACCATTTTCCACATTTCTGAAGCATGACGTAATGGGGGGGTGTTATCTCTTTTGTCGAAAATCAGCCGTTTTTGCTTGAACATTAAATGCCTCCAAATAGTATTTAATTCTCTTCCCGAGCCCCTGGAAGCATGAAAATCACTTTAAACATGCTAATTTTAGCTCTAACACTGATGATCCACCTACAAATGTGAACTGACGTTCAAAAATAAAACATTTGAAAACGGACCATTTTCCACATTTCTGAAGCATGACGTAATGGGGGGGTGTTATCTCTTTTGTCGAAAATCAGCCGTTTTTGCTCAAACATTAAATGCCTCCAAATGGTATTTAATTAACTTCCCGGGGTGAAGAAACCCTTTTTGAGAACTCAGAGTGAGTAAATTGGCCATTTTCATGCACTTTTAACCATTCCATAAATCTTGTGTTTAGGGCCCCTGGAAGCATGAAAATCACTTTAAACATGCCAATGTTAGCTCTAACACTGATGATCCACCTACAAATGTGAACTGACGTTCAAAAATCAAACATTTGAAAACGGACCATTTTCCACATTTCTGAAGCATGACGTAATGGGGGGGTGTTATCTCTTTTGTCGAAAATCAGCCGTTTTTGCTTGAACATTAAATGCCTCCAAATAGTATTTAATTCACTTCCCGAGCCCCTGGAAGCATGAAAATCACTTTAAACATGCTAATTTTAGCTCTAACACTGATGATCCACCTACAAATGTGAACTGACGTTCAAAAATAAAACATTTGAAAACGGACCATTTTCCACATTTCTGAAGCATGACGTAATGGGGGGGTGTTATCTCTTTTGTCGAAAATCAGTCGTTTTTGCTCGAACATTAAATGCCTCCAAATGGTATTTAATTAACTTCCCGGGGTGAAGAAACCCTTTTTGAGAACTCAGAGTGAGTAAATTGGCCATTTTCATGCACTTTTAACCATTCCATAAATCTTGTGTTTAGGGCCCCTAGAAGCATGAAAATCACTTTAAACATGCCAATGTTAGCTCTAACACTGATGATCCACCTACAAATGTGAACTGACTTTCAAAAATAAAACATTTGAAAACGGACCATTTTCCACATTTCTGAAGCATGACGTAATGGGGGGTGTTATCTCTTTTGTCGAAAATCAGCCGTTTTTGCTTGAACATTAAATGCCTCCAAATGGTATTTATTTAACTTCCCGAGCCCCTGGAAGCATGAAAATCACTTTAAACATACTAATTATAGCTCTAACACTGATGATCCACCTACAAATGTGAACTGACGTTCAAAAATAAAACATTTGAAAACGGACCATTTTCCACATTTCGGAAGCATGACGTAATGGGGGGTGTTATCTCTTTTGTCGAAAATCAGCCGTTTTTGCTCGAACATTAAATGCCTCCAAATGGTATTTAATTAACTTCCCTGGGTGAAGAAACCCTTTTTGAGAACTCAGAGTGAGTAAATTGGCCATTTTCATGCACTTTTAACCATTCCATAAATCTTGTGTTTAGGGCCCCTGGAAGCATGAAAATCACTTTAAACATGCTAATTTTAGCTCTAACACTGATGATCCACCTACAAATGTGAACTGACGTTCAAAAATAAAACATTTGAAAACGGACCATTTTCCACATTTCTGAAGCATGACGTAATGGGGGGGTGTTATCTCTTTTGTCGAAAATCAGCCGTTTTTGCTCGAACATTAAATGCCTCCAAATGGTATTTAATTAACTTCCCGGGGTGACGAAACCCTTTTTGAGAACTCAGAGTGAGTAAATTGGCCATTTTCATGCACTTTTAACCATTCCATAAATCTTGTGTTTAGGGCCCCTGGAAGCATGAAAATCACTTTAAACATGCCAATGTTAGCTCTAACACTGATGATCCACCTACAAATGTGAACTGACGTTCAAAAATCAAACATTTGAAAACGGACCATTTTCCACATTTCTGAAGCATGACGTAATGGGGGGGGTGTTATCTCTTTTGTCGAAAATCAGCCGTTTTTGCTTGAACATTAAATGCCTCCAAATAGTATTTAATTCTCTTCCCGAGCCCCTGGAAGCATGAAAATCACTTTAAACATGCTAATTTTAGCTCTAACACTGATGATCCACCTACAAATGTGAACTGACGTTCAAAAATAAAACATTTGAAAACGGACCATTTTCCACATTTCTGAAGCATGACGTAATGGGGGGGTGTTATCTCTTTTGTCGAAAATCAGCCGTTTTTGCTCGAACATTAAATGCCTCCAAATGGTATTTAATTAACTTCCCGGGGTGAAGAAACCCGTTTTGAGAACTCAGAGTGAGTAAATTGGCCATTTTCATGCACTTTTAACCATTCCATAAATCTTGTGTTTAGGGCCCCTAGAAGCATGAAAATCACTTTAAACATGCCAATGTTAGCTCTAACACTGATGATCCACCTATAAATGTGAACTGACGTTCAAAAATAAAACATTTGAAAACGGACCATTTTCCACATTTCTGAAGCATGACGTAATGGGGGGTGTTATCTCTTTTGTCGAAAATCAGCCATTTTTGCTCGAACATTAAATGCCTCCAAATGGTTTTTAATTAACTTCCCGAGCCCCTGGAAGCATGAAAATCACTTTAAACATCCTAATTTTAGCTCTAACACTGATGATCCACCTACAAATGTGAACTGACGTTCAAAAATAAAACATTTGAAAACGGACCATTTTCCACATTTCTGAAGCATGACGTAATGGGGGGGGGGGGTGTTATCTCTTTTGTCGAATATCAGCCGTTTTTGCTTGAACATTAAATGCCTTCAAATAGTATTTAATTCACTTCCCGAGCCCCTGGAAGCATGAAAATCACTTTAAACATGCTAATTTGAGCTCTAACACTGATGATCCACCTACAAATGTGAACTGACGTTCAGAAATGAAACATTTGAAAACGGACCATTTTCCACATTTCTGAAGCATGACGTAATGGGGGGGGTGTTATCTCTTTTGTCGAAAATCAGCCGTTTTTGCTCGAACATTAAATGCCTCCAAATGGTATTTAATTAACTTCCCGGGGTGAAAAAACCCTTTTTGAGAACTCAGAGTGAGTAAATTGGCCATTTTCATGCACTTTTAACCATTCCATAAATCTTGTGTTTAGGGCCCCTGGAAGCATGAAAATCACTTTAAACATGCCAATGTTAGCTCTAACACTGATGATCCACCTATAAATGTGAACTGACGTTCAAAAATAAAACATTTGAAAACGGACCATTTTCCACATTTCTGAAGCATGACGTAATGGGGGGGTGTTATCTCTTTTGTCGAAAATCAGCCGTTTTTGCTTGAACATTAAATGCCTCCAAATAGTATTTAATTCACTTTCCGAGCCCCTGGAAGCATGAAAATCACTTTAAACATGCTAATTTGAGCTCTAACACTGATGATCCACCTACAAATGTGAACTGACGTTCAAAAATAAAACATTTGAAAACGGACCATTTTCCACATTTCTGAAGCATGACGTAATGGGGGGGTGTTATCTCTTTTGTCGAAAATCAGCCGTTTTTGCTCGAACATTAAATGCCTCCAAATGGTATTTATTTAACTTCCCGAGCCCCTGGAAGCATGAAAATCACTTTAAACATGCTAATTTTAGCTCTAACACTGATGATCCACCTATAAATGTGAACTGACGTTCAAAAATAAAACATTTGAAAACGGACCATTTTCCACATTTCTGAAGCATGACGTAATGGGGGGGTGTTATCTCTTTTGTCGAAAATCAGCCGTTTTTGCTTGAACATTAAATGCCTCCAAATGGTATTTAATTCACTTTCCGAGCCCCTGGAAGCATGAAAATCACTTTAAACATGCTAATTTGAGCTCTAACACTGATGATCCACCTAAAAATGTGAACTGACGTTCAAAAATAAAACATTTAAAAACGGACCATTTTCCACATTTCTGAAGCATGACGTAATGGGGGGGTGTTATCTCTTTTGTCGAAAATCAGCCGTTTTTGCTCGAACATTAAATGCCTCCAAATGGTATTTATTTAACTTCCCGAGCCCCTGGAAGCATGAAAATCACTTTAAACATACTAATTTTAGCTCTAACACTGATGATCCACCTACAAATGTGAACTGACGTTCAAAAATAAAACATTTGAAAGCGGACCATTTTCCACATTTCGGAAGCATGACGTAATGGGGGGGTGTTATCTCTTTTGTCGAAAATCAGCCGTTTTTGCTCGAACATTAAATGCCTCCAAATGGTATTTAATTAACTTCCCTGGGTGAAGAAACCCTTTTTGAGAACTCAGAGTGAGTAAATTGGCCATTTTCATGCACTTTTAACCATTCCATAAATCTTGTGTTTAGGGCCCCTGGAAGCATGAAAATCACTTTAAACATGCTAATTTTAGCTCTAACACTGATGATCCACCTACAAATGTGAACTGACGTTCAAAAATAAAACATTTGAAAACGGACCATTTTCCACATTTCTGAAGCATGACGTAATGGGGGGGGTGTTATCTCTTTTGTCGAAAATCAGCCGTTTTTGCTCGAACATTAAATGCCTCCAAATGGTATTTAATTAACTTCCCGGGGTGACGAAACCCTTTTTGACAACTCAGAGTGAGTAAATTGGCCATTTTCATGCACTTTTAACCATTCCATAAATCTTGTGTTTAGGGCCCCTGGAAGCATGAAAATCACTTTAAACATGCCAATGTTAGCTCTAACACTGATGATCCACCTACAAATGTGAACTGACGTTCAAAAATCAAACATTTGAAAACGGACCATTTTCCACATTTCTGAAGCATGACGTAATGGGGGGGTGTTATCTCTTTTGTCGAAAATCAGCCGTTTTTGCTTGAACATTAAATGCCTCCAAATAGTATTTAATTCTCTTCCCGAGCCCCTGGAAGCATGAAAATCACTTTAAACATGCTAATTTTAGCTCTAACACTGATGATCCACCTACAAATGTGAACTGACGTTCAAAAATAAAACATTTGAAAACGGACCATTTTCCACATTTCTGAAGCATGACGTAATGGGGGGGTGTTATCTCTTTTGTCGAAAATCAGCCGTTTTTGCTCGAACATTAAATGCCTCCAAATGGTATTTAATTAACTTCCCGGGGTGAAGAAACCCGTTTTGAGAACTCAGAGTGAGTAAATTGGCCATTTTCATGCACTTTTAACCATTCCATAAATCTTGTGTTTAGGGCCCCTAGAAGCATGAAAATCACTTTAAACATGCCAATGTTAGCTCTAACACTGATGATCCACCTATAAATGTGAACTGACGTTCAAAAATAAAACATTTGAAAACGGACACTTTTCCACATTTCTGAAGCATGACGTAATGGGGGGTGTTATCTCTTTTGTCGAAAATCAGCCATTTTTGCTCGAACATTAAATGCCTCCAAATGGTTTTTAATTAACTTCCCGAGCCCCTGGAAGCATGAAAATCACTTTAAACATCCTAATTTTAGCTCTAACACTGATGATCCACCTACAAATGTGAACTGACGTTCAAAAATAAAACATTTGAAAACGGACCATTTTCCACATTTCTGAAGCATGACGTAATGGGGGGGGGGGTGTTATCTCTTTTGTCGAATATCAGCCGTTTTTGCTTGAACATTAAATGCCTTCAAATAGTATTTAATTCACTTCCCGAGCCCCTGGAAGCATGAAAATCACTTTAAACATGCTAATTTGAGCTCTAACACTGATGATCCACCTACAAATGTGAACTGACGTTCAGAAATGAAACATTTGAAAACGGACCATTTTCCACATTTCTGAAGCATGACGTAATGGGGGGGTGTTATCTCTTTTGTCGAAAATCAGCCGTTTTTGCTCGAACATTAAATGCCTCCAAATGGTATTTAATTAACTTCCCGGGGTGAAAAAACCCTTTTTGAGAACTCAGAGTGAGTAAATTGGCCATTTTCATGCACTTTTAACCATTCCATAAATCTTGTGTTTAGGGCCCCTGGAAGCATGAAAATCACTTTAAACATGCCAATGTTAGCTCTAACACTGATGATCCACCTATAAATGTGAACTGACGTTCAAAAATAAAACATTTGAAAACGGACCATTTTCCACATTTCTGAAGCATGACGTAATGGGGGGGTGTTATCTCTTTTGTCGAAAATCAGCCGTTTTTGCTTGAACATTAAATGCCTCCAAATAGTATTTAATTCACTTTCCGAGCCCCTGGAAGCATGAAAATCACTTTAAACATGCTAATTTGAGCTCTAACACTGATGATCCACCTACAAATGTGAACTGACGTTCAAAAATAAAACATTTGAAAACGGACCATTTTCCACATTTCTGAAGCATGACGTAATGGGGGGGTGTTATCTCTTTTGTCGAAAATCAGCCGTTTTTGCTCGAACATTAAATGCCTCCAAATGGTATTTATTTAACTTCCCGAGCCCCTGGAAGCATGAAAATCACTTTAAACATGCTAATTTTAGCTCTAACACTGATGATCCACCTATAAATGTGAACTGACGTTCAAAAATAAAACATTTGAAAACGGACCATTTTCCACATTTCTGAAGCATGACGTAATGGGGGGGTGTTATCTCTTTTGTCGAAAATCAGCCGTTTTTGCTTGAACATTAAATGCCTCCAAATGGTATTTAATTCACTTTCCGAGCCCCTGGAAGCATGAAAATCACTTTAAACATGCTAATTTGAGCTCTAACACTGATGATCCACCTACAAATGTGAACTGACGTTCAAAAATAAAACATTTGAAAACGGACCATTTTCCACATTTCTGAAGCATGACGTAATGGGGGGGTGTTATCTCTTTTGTCGAAAATCAGCCGTTTTTGCTCGAACATTAAATGCCTCCAAATGGTATTTATTTAACTTCCCGAGCCCCTGGAAGCATGAAAATCACTTTAAACATGCTAATTTTAGCTCTAACACTGATGATCCACCTACAAATGTGAACTGACGTTCAAAAATAAAACATTTGAAAACGGACCATTTTCCACATTTCTGAAGCATGACGTAATGGGGGGTGTTATCTCTTTTGTCGAAAATCAGCCGTTTTTGCTCGAACATTAAATGCCTCCAAATGGTATTTATTTAACTTCCCGAGCCCCTGGAAGCATGAAAATCACTTTAAACATACTAATTTTAGCTCTAACACTGATGATCCACCTACAAATGTGAACTGACGTTCAAAAATAAAACATTTGAAAACGGACCATTTTCCACATTTCGGAAGCATGACGTAATGGGGGGGTGTTATCTCTTTTGTCGAAAATCAGCCGTTTTTGCTCGAACATTAAATGCCTCCAAATGGTATTTAATTAACTTCCCTGGGTGAAGAAACCCTTTTTGAGAACTCAGAGTGAGTAAATTGGCCATTTTCATGCACTTTTAACCATTCCATAAATCTTGTGTTTAGGGCCCCTGGAAGCATGAAAATCACTTTAAACATCCTAATTTTAGCTCTAACACTGATGATCCACCTACAAATGTGAACTGACGTTCAAAAATAAAACATTTGAAAACGGACCATTTTCCACATTTCTGAAGCATGACGTAATGGGGGGGGGGTGTTATCTCTTTTGTCGAATATCAGCCGTTTTTGCTTGAACATTAAATGCCTTCAAATAGTATTTAATTCACTTCCCGAGCCCCTGGAAGCATGAAAATCACTTTAAACATGCTAATTTGAGCTCTAATACTGATGATCCACCTACAAATGTGAACTGACGTTCAGAAATGAAACATTTGAAAACGGACCATTTTCCACATTTCTGAAGCATGACGTAATGGGGGGGTGTTATCTCTTTTGTCGAAAATCAGCCGTTTTTGCTCGAACATTAAATGCCTCCAAATGGTATTTAATTAACTTCCCGGGGTGAAAAAACCCTTTTTGAGAACTCAGAGTGAGTAAATTGGCCATTTTCATGCACTTTTAACCATTCCATAAATCTTGTGTTTAGGGCCCCTGGAAGCATGAAAATCACTTTAAACATGCCAATGTTAGCTCTAACACTGATGATCCACCTATAAATGTGAACTGACGTTCAAAAATAAAACATTTGAAAACGGACCATTTTCCACATTTCTGAAGCATGACGTAATGGGGGGGTGTTATCTCTTTTGTCGAAAATCAGCCGTTTTTGCTTGAACATTAAATGCCTCCAAATAGTATTTAATTCACTTTCCGAGCCCCTGGAAGCATGAAAATCACTTTAAACATGCTAATTTGAGCTCTAACACTGATGATCCACCTACAAATGTGAACTGACGTTCAAAAATAAAACATTTGAAAACGGACCATTTTCCACATTTCTGAAGCATGACGTAATGGGGGGGTGTTATCTCTTTTGTCGAAAATCAGCCGTTTTTGCTCGAACATTAAATGCCTCCAAATGGTATTTATTTAACTTCCCGAGCCCCTGGAAGCATGAAAATCACTTTAAACATGCTAATTTTAGCTCTAACACTGATGATCCACCTATAAATGTGAACTGACGTTCAAAAATAAAACATTTGAAAACGGACCATTTTCCACATTTCTGAAGCATGACGTAATGGGGGGGTGTTATCTCTTTTGTCGAAAATCAGCCGTTTTTGCTTGAACATTAAATGCCTCCAAATGGTATTTAATTCACTTTCCGAGCCCCTGGAAGCATGAAAATCACTTTAAACATGCTAATTTGAGCTCTAACACTGATGATCCACCTACAAATGTGAACTGACGTTCAAAAATAAAACATTTGAAAACGGACCATTTTCCACATTTCTGAAGCATGACGTAATGGGGGGGTGTTATCTCTTTTGTCGAAAATCAGCCGTTTTTGCTCGAACATTAAATGCCTCCAAATGGTATTTATTTAACTTCCCGAGCCCCTGGAAGCATGAAAATCACTTTAAACATGCTAATTTTAGCTCTAACACTGATGATCCACCTACAAATGTGAACTGACGTTCAAAAATAAAACATTTGAAAACGGACCATTTTCCACATTTCTGAAGCATGACGTAATGGGGGGTGTTATCTCTTTTGTCGAAAATCAGCCGTTTTTGCTCGAACATTAAATGCCTCCAAATGGTATTTATTTAACTTCCCGAGCCCCTGGAAGCATGAAAATCACTTTAAACATACTAATTTTAGCTCTAACACTGATGATCCACCTACAAATGTGAACTGACGTTCAAAAATAAAACATTTGAAAACGGACCATTTTCCACATTTCGGAAGCATGACGTAATGGGGGGGTGTTATCTCTTTTGTCGAAAATCAGCCGTTTTTGCTCGAACATTAAATGCCTCCAAATGGTATTTAATTAACTTCCCTGGGTGAAGAAACCCTTTTTGAGAACTCAGAGTGAGTAAATTGGCCATTTTCATGCACTTTTAACCATTCCATAAATCTTGTGTTTAGGGCCCCTGGAAGCATGAAAATCACTTTAAACATGCTAATTTTAGCTCTAACACTGATGATCCACCTACAAATGTGAACTGACGTTCAAAAATAAAACATTTGAAAACGGACCATTTTCCACATTTCTGAAGCATGACGTAATGGGGGGGGGGTGTTATCTCTTTTGTCGAAAATCAGCCGTTTTTGCTTGAACATTAAATGCCTCCAAATGGTATTTAATTCACTTTCCGAGCCCCTGGAAGCATGAAAATCACTTTAAACATGCTAATTTGAGCTCTAACACTGATGATCCACCTACAAATGTGAACTGACGTTCAAAAATAAAACATTTGAAAACGGACCATTTTCCACATTTCTGAAGCATGACGTAATGGGGGGGTGTTATCTCTTTTGTCGAAAATCAGCCGTTTTTGCTCGAACATTAAATGCCTCCAAATGGTATTTATTTAACTTCCCGAGCCCCTGGAAGCATGAAAATCACTTTAAACATGCTAATTTTAGCTCTAACACTGATGATCCACCTACAAATGTGAACTGACGTTCAAAAATAAAACATTTGAAAACGGACCATTTTCCACATTTCTGAAGCATGACGTAATGGGGGGTGTTATCTCTTTTGTCAAAAATCAGCCGTTTTTGCTCGAACATTAAATGCCTCCAAATGGTTTTTATTTAACTTCCCGAGCCCCTGGAAGCATGAAAATCACTTTAAACATACTAATTTTAGCTCTAACACTGATGATCCACCTACAAATGTGAACTGACGTTCAAAAATAAAACATTTGAAAACGGACCATTTTCCACATTTCGGAAGCATGACGTAATGGGGGGGTGTTATCTCTTTTGTCGAAAATCAGCCGTTTTTGCTCGAACATTAAATGCCTCCAAATGGTATTTAATTAACTTCCCTGGGTGAAGAAACCCTTTTTGAGAACTCAGAGTGAGTAAATTGGCCATTTTCATGCACTTTTAACCATTCCATAAATCTTGTGTTTAGGGCCCCTGGAAGCATGAAAATCACTTTAAACATGCTAATTTTAGCTCTAACACTGATGATCCACCTACAAATGTGAACTGACGTTCAAAAATAAAACATTTGAAAACGGACCATTTTCCACATTTCTGAAGCATGACGTAATGGGGGGGGGTGTTATCTCTTTTGTCGAAAATCAGCCGTTTTTGCTCGAACATTAAATGCCTCCAAATGGTATTTAATTAACTTCCCGGGGTGACGAAACCCTTTTTGAGAACTCAGAGTGAGTAAATTGGCCATTTTCATGCACTTTTAACCATTCCATAAATCTTGTGTTTAGGGCCCCTGGAAGCATGAAAATCACTTTAAACATGCCAATGTTAGCTCTAACACTGATGATCCACCTACAAATGTGAACTGACGTTCAAAAATCAAACATTTGAAAACGGACCATTTTCCACATTTCTGAAGCATGACGTAATGGGGGGGTGTTATCGCTTTTGTCGAAAATCAGCCGTTTTTGCTTGAACATTAAATGCCTCCAAATAGTATTTAATTCTCTTCCCGAGCCCCTGGAAGCATGAAAATCACTTTAAACATGCTAATTTTAGCTCTAACACTGATGATCCACCTACAAATGTGAACTGACGTTCAAAAATAAAACATTTGAAAACGGACCATTTTCCACATTTCTGAAGCATGACGTAATGGGGGGGTGTTATCTCTTTTGTCGAAAATCAGCCGTTTTTGCTCGAACATTAAATGCCTCCAAATGGTATTTAATTAACTTCCCGGGGTGAAGAAACCCTTTTTGAGAACTCAGAGTGAGTAAATTGGCCATTTTCATGCACTTTTAACCATTCCATAAATCTTGTGTTTAGGGCCCCTGGAAGCATGAAAATCACTTTAAACATGCCAATGTTAGCTCTAACACTGATGATCCACCTACAAATGTGAACTGACGTTCAAAAATCAAACATTTGAAAACGGACCATTTTCCACATTTCTGAAGCATGACGTAATGGGGGGGTGTTATCTCTTTTGTCGAAAATCAGCCGTTTTTGCTTGAACATTAAATGCCTCCAAATAGTATTTAATTCACTTCCCGAGCCCCTGGAAGCATGAAAATCACTTTAAACATGCTAATTTTAGCTCTAACACTGATGATCCACCTACAAATGTGAACTGACGTTCAAAAATAAAACATTTGAAAACGGACCATTTTCCACATTTCTGAAGCATGACGTAATGGGGGGGTGTTATCTCTTTTGTCGAAAATCAGCCGTTTTTGCTCGAACATTAAATGCCTCCAAATGGTATTTAATTAACTTCCCGGGGTGAAGAAACCCTTTTTGAGAACTCAGAGTGAGTAAATTGGCCATTTTCATGCACTTTTAACCATTCCATAAATCTTGTGTTTAGGGCCCCTAGAAGCATGAAAATCACTTTAAACATGCCAATGTTAGCTCTAACACTGATGATCCACCTATAAATGTGAACTGACGTTCAAAAATAAAACATTTGAAAACGGACCATTTTCCACATTTCTGAAGCATGACGTAATGGGGGTGTTATCTCTTTTGTCGAAAATCAGCCATTTTTGCTCGAACATTAAATGCCTCCAAATGGTATTTAATTAACTTCCCGAGCCCCTGGAAGCATGAAAATCACTTTAAACATCCTAATTTTAGCTCTAACACTGATGATCCACCTACAAATGTGAACTGACGTTCAAAAATAAAACATTTGAAAACGGACCATTTTCCACATTTCTGAAGCATGACGTAATGGGGGGGGTGTTATCTCTTTTGTCGAAAATCAGCCGTTTTTGCTTGAACATTAAATGCCTTCAAATAGTATTTAATTCACTTCCCGAGCCCCTGGAAGCATGAAAATCACTTTAAACATGCTAATTTGAGCTCTAATACTGATGATCCACCTACAAATGTGAACTGACGTTCAGAAATGAAACATTTGAAAACGGACCATTTTCCACATTTCTGAAGCATGACGTAATGGGGGGGTGTTATCTCTTTTGTCGAAAATCAGCCGTTTTTGCTCGAACATTAAATGCCTCCAAATGGTATTTAATTAACTTCCCGGGGTGAAGAAACCCTTTTTGAGAACTCAGAGTGAGTAAATTGGCCATTTTCATGCACTTTTAACCATTCCATAAATCTTGTGTTTAGGGCCCCTGGAAGCATGAAAATCACTTTAAACATGCTAATTTTAGCTTTAACACTGATGATCCACCTGCAAATGTGAACTGACGTTCAAAAATAAAACATTTGAAAACTGACCATTTTCCACATTTCTGAAGCATGACGTAATGGGGGGTGTTATCTCTTTTGTCGAAAATCAGCTGTTTTTGCTCGAACATTAAATGCCTCCAAATGGTATTTAATTAACTTCCCGGGGTGAAGAAACCCTTTTTGAGAACTCAGAGTGAGTAAATTGGCCATTTTCATGCACTTTTAACCATTCCATAAATCTTGTGTTTAGGGCCCCTGGAAGCATGAAAATCACTTTAAACATGCTAATTTTAGCTCTAACAACTGATGATCCACCTACAAATGTGAACTGACGTTCAAAAATAAAACATTTGAAAACGGACCATTTTCCACATTTCTGAAGCATGACGTAATGGGGGGGGTGTTATCTCTTTTGTCGAAAATCAGCCGTTTTTGCTCGAACATTAAATGCCTCCAAATGGTATTTATTTAACTTCCCGAGCCCCTGGAAGCATGAAAATCACTTTAAACATGCTAATTTTAGCTCTAACACTGATGATCCACCTACTAATGTGAACTGACGTTCAAAAAAAAAACATTTGAAAACGGACCATTTTCCACATTTTTTAAACATGACGTAATGGGGGGGTGTTATCTCTTTTGTCGAAAATCAGCCGTTTTTGCTCGAACATTAAATGCCTCCAAATGGTATTTAATTAACTTCCCGGGGTGAAGAAACCCTTTTTGAGAACTCAGAGTGAGTAAATTGGCCATTTTCATGCACTTTTAACCATTCCCTAAATCTTGTGTTTAGGGTCCCTGGAAGCATGAAAATCACTTTAAACATGCCAATGTTAGCTCTAACACTGATGATCCACCTACAAATGTGAACTGACGTTCAAAAATAAAACATTTGAAAACGGACCATTTTCCACATTTCTGAAGCATGACGTAATGGGGGGGTGTTATCTCTTTTGTCGAAAATCAGCCGTTTTTGCTCGAACATTAAATGCCTCCAAATGGTATTTATTTAACTTCCCGAGCCCCTGGAAGCATGAAAATCACTTTAAACATGCTAATTTTAGCTCTAACACTGATGATCCACCTACAAATGTGAACTGACTTTCAAAAATAAAACATTTGAAAACGGACCATTTTCCACATTTCTGAAGCATGACGTAATGGGGGGTGTTATCTCTTTTGTCGAAAATCAGCCGTTTTTGCTCGAACATTAAATGCCTCCAAATGGTATTTATTTAACTTCCCGAGCCCCTGGAAGCATGAAAATCACTTTAAACATACTAATTTTAGCTCTAACACTGATGATCCACCTACAAATGTGAACTGACGTTCAAAAATAAAACATTTGAAAACGGACCATTTTCCACATTTCGGAAGCATGACGTAATGGGGGGGTGTTATCTCTTTTGTCGAAAATCAGCCGTTTTTGCTCGAACATTAAATGCCTCCAAATGGTATTTAATTAACTTCCCTGGGTGAAGAAACCCTTTTTGAGAACTCAGAGTGAGTAAATTGGCCATTTTCATGCACTTTTAACCATTCCATAAATCTTGTGTTTAGGGCCCCTGGAAGCATGAAAATCACTTTAAACATGCTAATTTTAGCTCTAACACTGATGATCCACCTACAAATGTGAACTGACGTTCAAAAATAAAACATTTGAAAACGGACCATTTTCCACATTTCTGAAGCATGACGTAATGGGGGGGGTGTTATCTCTTTTGTCGAAAATCAGCCGTTTTTGCTCGAACATTAAATGCCTCCAAATGGTATTTAATTAACTTCCCGGGGTGACGAAACCCTTTTTGAGAACTCAGAGTGAGTAAATTGGCCATTTTCATGCACTTTTAACCATTCCATAAATCTTGTGTTTAGGGCCCCTGGAAGCATGAAAATCACTTTAAACATGCCAATGTTAGCTCTAACACTGATGATCCACCTACAAATGTGAACTGACGTTCAAAAATCAAACATTTGAAAACGGACCATTTTCCACATTTCTGAAGCATGACGTAATGGGGGGGTGTTATCTCTTTTGTCGAAAATCAGCCGTTTTTGCTTGAACATTAAATGCCTCCAAATAGTATTTAATTCTCTTCCCGAGCCCCTGGAAGCATGAAAATCACTTTAAACATGCTAATTTTAGCTCTAACACTGATGATCCACCTACAAATGTGAACTGACGTTCAAAAATAAAACATTTGAAAATGGACCATTTTCCACATTTATGAAGCATGACGTAATGGGGGGGTGTTATCTCTTTTGTCGAAAATCAGCCGTTTTTGCTCGAACATTAAATGCCTCCAAATGGTATTTAATTAACTTCCCGGGGTGAAGAAACCCTTTTTGAGAACTCAGAGTGAGTAAATTGGCCATTTTCATGCACTTTTAACCATTCCATAAATCTTGTGTTTAGGGCCCCTGGAAGCATGAAAATCACTTTAAACATGCCAATGTTAGCTCTAACACTGATGATCCACCTACAAATGTGAACTGACGTTCAAAAATCAAACATTTGAAAACGGACCATTTTCCACATTTCTGAAGCATGACGTAATGGGGGGGTGTTATCTCTTTTGTCGAAAATCAGCCGTTTTTGCTTGAACATTAAATGCCTCCAAATAGTATTTAATTCACTTCCCGAGCCCCTGGAAGCATGAAAATCACTTTAAACATGCTAATTTTAGCTCTAACACTGATGATCCACCTACAAATATGAACTGACGTTCAAAAATAAAACATTTGAAAACGGACCATTTTCCACATTTCTGAAGCATGACGTAATGGGGGGGTGTTATCTCTTTTGTCGAAAATCAGCCGTTTTTGCTCGAACATTAAATGCCTCCAAATGGTATTTAATTAACTTCCCGGGGTGAAGAAACCCTTTTTGAGAACTCAGAGTGAGTAAATTGGCCATTTTCATGCACTTTTAACCATTCCATAAATCTTGTGTTTAGGGCCCCTAGAAGCATGAAAATCACTTTAAACATGCCAATGTTAGCTCTAACACTGATGATCCACCTATAAATGTGAACTGACGTTCAAAAATAAAACATTTGAAAACGGACCATTTTCCACATTTCTGAAGCATGACGTAATGGGGGGTGTTATCTCTTTTGTCGAAAATCAGCCATTTTTGCTCGAACATTAAATGCCTCCAAATGGTTTTTAATTAACTTCCCGAGCCCCTGGAAGCATGAAAATCACTTTAAACATCCTAATTTTAGCTCTAACACTGATGATCCACCTACAAATGTGAACTGACGTTCAAAAATAAAACATTTGAAAACGGACCATTTTCCACATTTCTGAAGCATGACGTAATGGGGGGGGGGTGTTATCTCTTTTGTCGAAAATCAGCCGTTTTTGCTTGAACATTAAATGCCTTCAAATAGTATTTAATTCACTTCCCGAGCCCCTGGAAGCATGAAAATCACTTTAAACATGCTAATTTGAGCTCTAACACTGATGATCCACCTACAAATGTGAACTGACGTTCAGAAATGAAACATTTGAAAACGGACCATTTTCCACATTTCTGAAGCATGACGTAATGGGGGGGTGTTATCTCTTTTGTCGAAAATCAGCCGTTTTTGCTCGAACATTAAATGCCTCCAAATGGTATTTAATTAACTTCCCGGGGTGAAGAAACCCTTTTTGAGAACTCAGAGTGAGTAAATTGGCCATTTTCATGCACTTTTAACCATTCCATAAATCTTGTGTTTAGGGCCCCTGGAAGCATGAAAATCACTTTAAACATGCCAATGTTAGCTCTAACACTGATGATCCACCTATAAATGTGAACTGACGTTCAAAAATAAAACATTTGAAAACGGACCATTTTCCACATTTCTGAAGCATGACGTAATGGGGGGGTGTTATCTCTTTTGTCGAAAATCAGCCGTTTTTGCTTGAACATTAAATGCCTCCAAATAGTATTTAATTCACTTTCCGAGCCCCTGGAAGCATGAAAATCACTTTAAACATGCTAATTTGAGCTCTAACACTGATGATCCACCTACAAATGTGAACTGACGTTCAAAAATAAAACATTTGAAAACGGACCATTTTCCACATTTCTGAAGCATGACGTAATGGGGGGGTGTTATCTCTTTTGTCGAAAATCAGCCGTTTTTGCTCGAACATTAAATGCCTCCAAATGGTATTTATTTAACTTCCCGAGCCCCTGGAAGCATGAAAATCACTTTAAACATGCTAATTTTAGCTCTAACACTGATGATCCACCTACAAATGTGAACTGACGTTCAAAAATAAAACATTTGAAAACGGACCATTTTCCACATTTCTGAAGCATGACGTAATGGGGGGTGTTATCTCTTTTGTCGAAAATCAGCCGTTTTTGCTCGAACATTAAATGCCTCCAAATGGTATTTATTTAACTTCCCGAGCCCCTGGAAGCATGAAAATCACTTTAACCATACTAATTTTAGCTCTAACACTGATGATCCACCTACAAATGTGAACTGACGTTCAAAAATAAAACATTTGAAAACGGACCATTTTCCACATTTCGGAAGCATGACGTAATGGGGGGGTGTTATCTCTTTTGTCGAAAATCAGCCGTTTTTGCTCGAACATTAAATGCCTCCAAATGGTATTTAATTAACTTCCCTGGGTGAAGAAACCCTTTTTGAGAACTCAGAGTGAGTAAATTGGCCATTTTCATGCACTTTTAACCATTCCATAAATCTTGTGTTTAGGGCCCCTGGAAGCATGAAAATCACTTTAAACATGCTAATTTTAGCTCTAACACTGATGATCCACCTACAAATGTGAACTGACGTTCAAAAATAAAACATTTGAAAACGGACCATTTTCCACATTTCTGAAGCACGACGTAATGGGGGGGGTGTTATCTCTTTTGTCGAAAATCAGCCGTTTTTGCTCGAACATTAAATGCCTCCAAATGGTATTTAATTAACTTCCCGGGGTGACGAAACCCTTTTTGAGAACTCAGAGTGAGTAAATTGGCCATTTTCATGCACTTTTAACCATTCCATAAATCTTGTGTTTAGGGCCCCTGGAAGCATGAAAATCACTTTAAACATGCCAATGTTAGCTCTAACACTGATGATCCACCTACAAATGTGAACTGACGTTCAAAAATCAAACATTTGAAAACTGACCATTTTCCACATTTCTGAAGCATGACGTAATGGGGGGGTGTTATCTCTTTTGTCGAAAATCAGCCGTTTTTGCTTGAACATTAAATGCCTCCAAATAGTATTTAATTCTCTTCCCGAGCCCCTGGAAGCATGAAAATCACTTTAAACATGCTAATTTTAGCTCTAACACTGATGATCCACCTACAAATGTGAACTGACGTTCAAAAATAAAACATTTGAAAACGGACCATTTTCCACATTTCTGAAGCATGACGTAATGGGGGGGTGTTATCTCTTTTGTCGAAAATCAGCCGTTTTTGCTCGAACATTAAATGCCTCCAAATGGTATTTAATTAACTTCCCGGGGTGAAGAAACCCTTTTTGAGAACTCAGAGTGAGTAAATAGGCCATTTTCATGCACTTTTAACCATTCCATAAATCTTGTGTTTAGGGCCCCTGGAAGCATGAAAATCACTTTAAACATGCCAATGTTAGCTCTAACACTGATGATCCACCTACAAATGTGAACTGACGTTCAAAAATCAAACATTTGAAAACGGACCATTTTCCACATTTCTGAAGCATGACGTAATGGGGGGGTGTTATCTCTTTTGTCGAAAATCAGCCGTTTTTGCTTGAACATTAAATGCCTCCAAATAGTATTTAATTCACTTCCCGAGCCCCTGGAAGCATGAAAATCACTTTAAACATCCTAATTTTAGCTCTAACACTGATGATCCACCTACAAATGTGAACTGACGTTCAAAAATAAAACATTTGAAAACGGACCATTTTCCACATTTCTGAAGCATGACGTAATGGGGGGGGTGTTATCTCTTTTGTCGAAAATCAGCCGTTTTTGCTTGAACATTAAATGCCTTCAAATAGTATTTAATTCACTTCCCGAGCCCCTGGAAGCATGAAAATCACTTTAAACATGCTAATTTGAGCTCTAACACTGATGATCCACCTACAAATGTGAACTGACGTTCAGAAATAAAACATTTGAAAACGGACCATTTTCCACATTTCTGAAGCATGACGTAATGGGGGGGTGTTATCTCTTTTGTCGAAAATCAGCCGTTTTTGCTCGAACATTAAATGCCTCCAAATGGTATTTAATTAACTTCCCGGGGTGAAGAAACCCTTTTTGAGAACTCAGAGTGAGTAAATTGGCCATTTTCATGCACTTTTAACCAATCCATAAATCTTGTGTTTAGGGCCCCTGGAAGCATGAAAATCACTTTAAACATGCCAATGTTAGCTCTAACACTGATGATCCACCTATAAATGTGAACTGACGTTCAAAAATAAAACATTTGAAAACTGACCATTTTCCACATTTCTGAAGCATGACGTAATGGGGGGGTGTTATCTCTTTTGTCGAAAATCAGCCGTTTTTGCTTGAACATTAAATGCCTCCAAATAGTATTTAATTCACTTTCCGAGCCCCTGGAAGCATGAAAATCACTTTAAACATGCTAATTTGAGCTCTAACACTGATGATCCACCTACAAATGTGAACTGACGTTCAAAAATAAAACATTTGAAAACGGACCATTTTCCACATTTCTGAAGCATGACGTAATGGGGGGGTGTTATCTCTTTTGTCGAAAATCAGCAGTTTTTGCTCGAACATTAAATGCCTCCAAATGGTATTTAATTAACTTCCCGGGGTGACGAAACCCTTTTTGAGAACTCAGAGTGAGTAAATTGGCCATTTTCATGCACTTTTAACCATTCCATAAATCTTGTGTTTAGGGCCCCTGGAAGCATGAAAATCACTTTAAACATGCCAATGTTAGCTCTAACACTGATGATCCACCTACAAATGTGAACTGACGTTCAAAAATCAAACATTTGAAAACGGACCATTTTCCACATTTCTGAAGCATGACGTAATGGGGGGGTGTTATCTCTTTTGTCGAAAATCAGCCGTTTTTGCTTGAACATTAAATGCCTCCAAATAGTATTTAATTCTCTTCCCGAGCCCCTGGAAGCATGAAAATCACTTTAAACATGCTAATTTTAGCTCTAACACTGATGATCCACCTACAAATGTGAACTGACGTTCAAAAATAAAACATTTGAAAACGGACCATTTTCCACATTTCTGAAGCATGACGTAATGGGGGGGTGTTATCTCTTTTGTCGAAAATCAGCCGTTTTTGCTCGAACATTAAATGCCTCCAAATGGTATTTAATTAACTTCCCGGGGTGAAGAAACCCTTTTTGAGAACTCAGAGTGAGTAAATTGGCCATTTTCATGCACTTTTAACCATTCCATAAATCTTGTGTTTAGGGCCCCTGGAAGCATGAAAATCACTTTAAACATGCCAATGTTAGCTCTAACACTGATGATCCACCTACAAATGTGAACTGACGTTCAAAAATCAAACATTTGAAAACGGACCATTTTCCACATTTCTGAAGCATGACGTAATGGGGGGGTGTTATCTCTTTTGTCGAAAATCAGCCGTTTTTGCTTGAACATTAAATGCCTCCAAATAGTATTTAATTCACTTCCCGAGCCCCTGGAAGCATGAAAATCACTTTAAACATGCTAATTTTAGCTCTAACACTGATGATCCACCTACAAATGTGAACTGACGTTCAAAAATAAAACATTTGAAAACGGACCATTTTCCACATTTCTGAAGCATGACGTAATGGGGGGGTGTTATCTCTTTTGTCGAAAATCAGCCGTTTTTGCTCGAACATTAAATGCCTCCAAATGGTATTTAATTAACTTCCCGGGGTGAAGAAACCCTTTTTGAGAACTCAGAGTGAGTAAATTGGCCATTTTCATGCACTTTTAACCATTCCATAAATCTTGTGTTTAGGGCCCCTAGAAGCATGAAAATCACTTTAAACATGCCAATGTTAGCTCTAACACTGATGATCCACCTATAAATGTGAACTGACGTTCAAAAATAAAACATTTGAAAACGGACCATTTTCCACATTTCTGAAGCATGACGTAATGGGGGGTGTTATCTCTTTTGTCGAAAATCAGCCATTTTTGCTCGAACATTAAATGCCTCCAAATGGTATTTAATTAACTTCCCGAGCCCCTGGAAGCATGAAAATCACTTTAAACATCCTAATTTTAGCTCTAACACTGATGATCCACCTACAAATGTGAACTGACGTTCAAAAATAAAACATTTGAAAACGGACCATTTTCCACATTTCTGAAGCATGACGTAATGGGGGGGGTGTTATCTCTTTTGTCGAAAATCAGCCGTTTTTGCTTGAACATTAAATGCCTTCAAATAGTATTTAATTCACTTCCCGAGCCCCTGGAAGCATGAAAATCACTTTAAACATGCTAATTTGAGCTCTAACACTGATGATCCACCTACAAATGTGAACTGACGTTCAGAAATGAAACATTTGAAAACGGACCATTTTCCACATTTCTGAAGCATGACGTAATGGGGGGGTGTTATCTCTTTTGTCGAAAATCAGCCGTTTTTGCTCGAACATTAAATGCCTCCAAATGGTATTTAATTAACTTCCCGGGGTGAAGAAACCCTTTTTGAGAACTCAGAGTGAGTAAATTGGCCATTTTCATGCACTTTTAACCATTCCATAAATCTTGTGTTTAGGGCCCCTGGAAGCATGAAAATCACTTTAAACATGCCAATGTTAGCTCTAACACTGATGATCCACCTATAAATGTGAACTGACGTTCAAAAATAAAACATTTGAAAACGGACCATTTTCCACATTTCTGAAGCATGACGTAATGGGGGGGGTGTTATCTCTTTTGTCGAAAATCAGCCGTTTTTGCTTGAACATTAAATGCCTCCAAATAGTATTTAATTCACTTTCCGAGCCCCTGGAAGCATGAAAATCACTTTAAACATGCTAATTTGAGCTCTAACACTGATGATCCACCTACAAATGTGAACTGACGTTCAAAAATAAAACATTTGAAAACGGACCATTTTCCACATTTCTGAAGCATGACGTAATGGGGGGGTGTTATCTCTTTTGTCGAAAATCAGCCGTTTTTGCTCGAACATTAAATGCCTCCAAATGGCATTTATTTAACTTCCCGAGCCCCTGGAAGCATGAAAATCACTTTAAACATGCTAATTTTAGCTCTAACACTGATGATCCACCTACAAATGTGAACTGACGTTCAAAAATAAAACATTTGAAAACGGACCATTTTCCACATTTCTGAAGCATGACGTAATGGGGGGTGTTATCTCTTTTGTCGAAAATCAGCCGTTTTTGCTCGAACATTAAATGCCTCCAAATGGTATTTATTTAACTTCCCGAGCCCCTGGAAGCATGAAAATCACTTTAAACATACTAATTTTAGCTCTAACACTGATGATCCACCTACAAATGTGAACTGACGTTCAAAAATAAAACATTTGAAAACGGACCATTTTCCACATTTCGGAAGCATGACGTAATGGGGGGGTGTTATCTCTTTTGTCGAAAATCAGCCGTTTTTGCTCGAACATTAAATGCCTCCAAATGGTATTTAATTAACTTCCCTGGGTGAAGAAACCCTTTTTGAGAACTCAGAGTGAGTAAATTGGCCATTTTCATGCACTTTTAACCATTCCATAAATCTTGTGTTTAGGGCCCCTGGAAGCATGAAAATCACTTTAAACATGCTAATTTTAGCTCTAACACTGATGATCCACCTACAAATGTGAACTGACGTTCAAAAATAAAACATTTGAAAACGGACCATTTTCCACATTTCTGAAGCATGACGTAATGGGGGGGGTGTTATCTCTTTTGTCGAAAATCAGCCGTTTTTGCTCGAACATTAAATGCCTCCAAATGGTATTTAATTAACTTCCCGGGGTGACGAAACCCTTTTTGAGAACTCAGAGTGAGTAAATTGGCCATTTTCATGCACTTTTAACCATTCCATAAATCTTGTGTTTAGGGCCCCTGGAAGCATGAAAATCACTTTAAACATGCCAATGTTAGCTCTAACACTGATGATCCACCTACAAATGTGAACTGACGTTCAAAAATCAAACATTTGAAAACGGACCATTTTCCACATTTCTGAAGCATGACGTAATCGGGGGGTGTTATCTCTTTTGTCGAAAATCAGCCGTTTTTGCTTGAACATTAAATGCCTCCAAATAGTATTTAATTCTCTTCCCGAGCCCCTGGAAGCATGAAAATCACTTTAAACATGCTAATTTTAGCTCTAACACTGATGATCCACCTACAAATGTGAACTGACGTTCAAAAATAAAACATTTGAAAACGGACCATTTTCCACATTTCTGAAGCATGACGTAATGGGGGGGTGTTATCTCTTTTGTCGAAAATCTGCCGTTTTTGCTCGAACATTAAATGCCTCCAAATGGTATTTAATTAACTTCCCGGGGTGAAGAAACCCTTTTTGAGAACTCAGAGTGAGTAAATTGGCCATTTTCATGCACTTTTAACCATTCCATAAATCTTGTGTTTAGGGCCCCTGGAAGCATGAAAATCACTTTAAACACGCCAATGTTAGCTCTAACACTGATGATCCACCTACAAATGTGAACTGACGTTCAAAAATCAAACATTTGAAAACGGACCATTTTCCACATTTCTGAAGCATGACGTAATGGGGGGGTGTTATCTCTTTTGTCGAAAATCAGCCGTTTTTGCTTGAACATTAAATGCCTCCAAATAGTATTTAATTCACTTCCCGAGCCCCTGGAAGCATGAAAATCACTTTAAACATGCTAATTTTAGCTCTAACACTGATGATCCACCTACAAATGTGAACTGACGTTCAAAAATAAAACATTTGAAAACGGACCATTTTCCACATTTCTGAAGCATGACGTAATGGGGGGGTGTTATCTCTTTTGTCGAAAATCAGCCGTTTTTGCTCGAACATTAAATGCCTCCAAATGGTATTTAATTAACTTCCCGGGGTGAAGAAACCCTTTTTGAGAACTCAGAGTGAGTAAATTGGCCATTTTCATGCACTTTTAACCATTCCATAAATCTTGTGTTTAGGGCCCCTAGAAGCATGAAAATCACTTTAAACATGCCAATGTTAGCTCTAACACTGATGATCCACCTATAAATGTGAACTGACGTTCAAAAATAAAACATTTGAAAACGGACCATTTTCCACATTTCTGAAGCATGACGTAATGGGGGGTGTTATCTCTTTTGTCGAAAATCAGCCATTTTTGCTCGAACATTAAATGCCTCCAAATGGTATTTAATTAACTTCCCGAGCCCCTGGAAGCATGAAAATCACTTTAAACATCCTAATTTTAGCTCTAACACTGATGATCCACCTACAAATGTGAACTGACGTTCAAAAATAAAACATTTGAAAACGGACCATTTTCCACATTTCTGAAGCATGACGTAATGGGGGGGGTGTTATCTCTTTTGTCGAAAATCAGCCGTTTTTGCTTGAACATTAAATGCCTTCAAATAGTATTTAATTCACTTCCCGAGCCCCTGGAAGCATGAAAATCACTTTAAACATGCTAATTTGAGCTCTAACACTGATGATCCACCTACAAATGTGAACTGACGTTCAGAAATGAAACATTTGAAAACGGACCATTTTCCACATTTCTGAAGCATGACGTAATGGGGGGGTGTTATCTCTTTTGTCGAAAATCAGCCGTTTTTGCTCGAACATTAAATGCCTCCAAATGGTATTTAATTAACTTCCCGGGGTGAAGAAACCCTTTTTGAGAACTCAGAGTGAGTAAATTGGCCATTTTCATGCACTTTTAACCATTCCATAAATCTTGTGTTTAGGGCCCCTGGAAGCATGAAAATCACTTTAAACATGCCAATGTTAGCTCTAACACTGATGATCCACCTATAAATGTGAACTGACGTTCAAAAATAAAACATTTGAAAACGGACCATTTTCCACATTTCTGAAGCATGACGTAATGGGGGGGGTGTTATCTCTTTTGTCGAAAATCAGCCGTTTTTGCTTGAACATTAAATGCCTCCAAATAGTATTTAATTCACTTTCCGAGCCCCTGGAAGCATGAAAATCACTTTAAACATGCTAATTTGAGCTCTAACACTGATGATCCACCTACAAATGTGAACTGACGTTCAAAAATAAAACATTTGAAAACGGACCATTTTCCACATTTCTGAAGCATGACGTAATGGGGGGGTGTTATCTCTTTTGTCGAAAATCAGCCGTTTTTGCTCGAACATTAAATGCCTCCAAATGGTATTTATTTAACTTCCCGAGCCCCTGGAAGCATGAAAATCACTTTAAACATGCTAATTTTAGCTCTAACACTGATGATCCACCTACAAATGTGAACTGACGTTCAAAAATAAAACATTTGAAAACGGACCAGTTTCCACATTTCTGAAGCATGACGTAATGGGGGGTGTTATCTCTTTTGTCGAAAATCAGCCGTTTTTGCTCGAACATTAAATGCCTCCAAATGGTATTTATTTAACTTCCCGAGCCCCTGGAAGCATGAAAATCACTTTAAACATACTAATTTTAGCTCTAACACTGATGATCCACCTACAAATGTGAACTGACGTTCAAAAATAAAACATTTGAAAACGGACCATTTTCCACATTTCGGAAGCATGACGTAATGGGGGGGTGTTATCTCTTTTGTCGAAAATCAGCCGTTTTTGCTCGAACATTAAATGCCTCCAAATGGTATTTAATTAACTTCCCTGGGTGAAGAAACCCTTTTTGAGAACTCAGAGTGAGTAAATTGGCCATTTTCATGCACTTTTAACCATTCCATAAATCTTGTGTTTAGGGCCCCTGGAAGCATGAAAATCACTTTAAACATGCTAATTTTAGCTCTAACACTGATGATCCACCTACAAATGTGAACTGACGTTCAAAAATAAAACATTTGAAAACGGACCATTTTCCACATTTCTGAAGCATGACGTAATGGGGGGGGTGTTATCTCTTTTGTCGAAAATCAGCCGTTTTTGCTCGAACATTAAATGCCTCCAAATGGTATTTAATTAACTTCCCGGGGTGACGAAACCCTTTTTGAGAACTCAGAGTGAGTAAATTGGCCATTTTCATGCACTTTTAACCATTCCATAAATCTTGTGTTTAGGGCCCCTGGAAGCATGAAAATCACTTTAAACATGCCAATGTTAGCTCTAACACTGATGATCCACCTACAAATGTGAACTGACGTTCAAAAATCAAACATTTGAAAACGGACCATTTTCCACATTTCTGAAGCATGACGTAATCGGGGGGTGTTATCTCTTTTGTCGAAAATCAGCCGTTTTTGCTTGAACATTAAATGCCTCCAAATAGTATTTAATTCTCTTCCCGAGCCCCTGGAAGCATGAAAATCACTTTAAACATGCTAATTTTAGCTCTAACACTGATGATCCACCTACAAATGTGAACTGACGTTCAAAAATAAAACATTTGAAAACGGACCATTTTCCACATTTCTGAAGCATGACGTAATGGGGGGGTGTTATCTCTTTTGTCAAAAATCAGCCGTTTTTGCTCGAACATTAAATGCCTCCAAATGGTATTTAATTAACTTCCCGGGGTGAAGAAACCCTTTTTGAGAACTCAGAGTGAGTAAATTGGCCATTTTCATGCACTTTTAACCATTCCATAAATCTTGTGTTTAGGGCCCCTGGAAGCATGAAAATCACTTTAAACATGCCAATGTTAGCTCTAACACTGATGATCCACCTACAAATGTGAACTGACGTTCAAAAATCAAACATTTGAAAACGGACCATTTTCCACATTTCTGAAGCATGACGTAATGGGGGGGTGTTATCTCTTTTGTCGAAAATCAGCCGTTTTTGCTTGAACATTAAATGCCTCCAAATAGTATTTAATTCACTTCCCGAGCCCCTGGAAGCATGAAAATCACTTTAAACATGCTAATTTTAGCTCTAACACTGATGATCCACCTACAAATGTGAACTGACGTTCAAAAATAAAACATTTGAAAACGGACCATTTTCCACATTTCTGAAGCATGACGTAATGGGGGGGTGTTATCTCTTTTGTCGAAAATCAGCCGTTTTTGCTCGAACATTAAATGCCTCCAAATGGTATTTAATTAACTTCCCGGGGTGAAGAAACCCTTTTTGAGAACTCAGAGTGAGTAAATTGGCCATTTTCATGCACTTTTAACCATTCCATAAATCTTGTGTTTAGGGCCCCTAGAAGCATGAAAATCACTTTAAACATGCCAATGTTAGCTCTAACACTGATGATCCACCTATAAATGTGAACTGACGTTCAAAAATAAAACATTTGAAAACGGACCATTTTCCACATTTCTGAAGCATGACGTAATGGGGGGTGTTATCTCTTTTGTCGAAAATCAGCCATTTTTGCTCGAACATTAAATGCCTCCAAATGGTATTTAATTAACTTCCCGAGCCCCTGGAAGCATGAAAATCACTTTAAACATCCTAATTTTAGCTCTAACACTGATGATCCACCTACAAATGTGAACTGACGTTCAAAAATAAAACATTTGAAAACGGACCATTTTCCACATTTCTGAAGCATGACGTAATGGGGGGGGTGTTATCTCTTTTGTCGAAAATCAGCCGTTTTTGCTTGAACATTAAATGCCTTCAAATAGTATTTAATTCACTTCCCGAGCCCCTGGAAGCATGAAAATCACTTTAAACATGCTAATTTGAGCTCTAACACTGATGATCCACCTACAAATGTGAACTGACGTTCAGAAATGAAACATTTGAAAACGGACCATTTTCCACATTTCTGAAGCATGACGTAATGGGGGGGGTGTTATCTCTTTTGTCGAAAATCAGCCGTTTTTGCTCGAACATTAAATGCCTCCAAATGGTATTTAATTAACTTCCCGGGGTGAAGAAACCCTTTTTGAGAACTCAGAGTGAGTAAATTGGCCATTTTCATGCACTTTTAACCATTCCATAAATCTTGTGTTTAGGGCCCCTGGAAGCATGAAAATCACTTTAAACATGCCAATGTTAGCTCTAACACTGATGATCCACCTATAAATGTGAACTGACGTTCAAAAATAAAACATTTGAAAACGGACCATTTTCCACATTTCTGAAGCATGACGTAATGGGGGGGTGTTATCTCTTTTGTCGAAAATCTGCCGTTTTTGCTTGAACATTAAATGCCTCCAAATAGTATTTAATTCACTTTCCGAGCCCCTGGAAGCATGAAAATCACTTTAAACATGCTAATTTGAGCTCTAACACTGATGATCCACCTACAAATGTGAACTGACGTTCAAAAATAAAACATTTGAAAACGGACCATTTTCCACATTTCTGAAGCATGACGTAATGGGGGGGTGTTATCTCTTTTGTCGAAAATCAGCCGTTTTTGCTCGAACATTAAATGCCTCCAAATGGTATTTATTTAACTTCCCGAGCCCCTGGAAGCATGAAAATCACTTTAAACATGCTAATTTTAGCTCTAACACTGATGATCCACCTACAAATGTGAACTGACGTTCAAAAATAAAACATTTGAAAACGGACCATTTTCCACATTTCTGAAGCATGACGTAATGGGGGGTGTTATCTCTTTTGTCGAAAATCAGCCGTTTTTGCTCGAACATTAAATGCCTCCAAATGGTATTTATTTAACTTCCCGAGCCCCTGGAAGCATGAAAATCACTTTAAACATACTAATTTTAGCTCTAACACTGATGATCCACCTACAAATGTGAACTGACGTTCAAAAATAAAACATTTGAAAACGGACCATTTTCCACATTTCGGAAGCATGACGTAATGGGGGGGTGTTATCTCTTTTGTCGAAAATCAGCCGTTTTTGCTCGAACATTAAATGCCTCCAAATGGTATTTAATTAACTTCCCTGGGTGAAGAAACCCTTTTTGAGAACTCAGAGTGAGTAAATTGGCCATTTTCATGCACTTTTAACCATTCCATAAATCTTGTGTTTAGGGCCCCTGGAAGCATGAAAATCACTTTAAACATGCTAATTTTAGCTCTAACACTGATGATCCACCTACAAATGTGAACTGACGTTCAAAAATAAAACATTTGAAAACGGACCATTTTCCACATTTCTGAAGCATGACGTAATGGGGGGGGGTGTTATCTCTTTTGTCGAAAATCAGCCGTTTTTGCTCGAACATTAAATGCCTCCAAATGGTATTTAATTAACTTCCCGGGGTGACGAAACCCTTTTTGAGAACTCAGAGTGAGTAAATTGGCCATTTTCATGCACTTTTAACCATTCCATAAATCTTGTGTTTAGGGCCCCTGGAAGCATGAAAATCACTTTAAACATGCCAATGTTAGCTCTAACACTGATGATCCACCTACAAATGTGAACTGACGTTCAAAAATCAAACATTTGAAAACGGACCATTTTTCACATTTCTGAAGCATGACGTAATGGGGGGGTGTTATCTCTTTTGTCGAAAATCAGCCGTTTTTGCTTGAACATTAAATGCCTCCAAATAGTATTTAATTCTCTTCCCGAGCCCCTGGAAGCATGAAAATCACTTTAAACATGCTAATTTTAGCTCTAACACTGATGATCCACCTACAAATGTGAACTGACGTTCAAAAATAAAACATTTGAAAACGGACCATTTTCCACATTTCTGAAGCATGACGTAATGGGGGGGTGTTATCTCTTTTGTCGAAAATCAGCCGTTTTTGCTCGAACATTAAATGCCTCCAAATCGTATTTAATTAACTTCCCGGGGTGAAGAAACCCTTTTTGAGAACTCAGAGTGAGTAAATTGGCCATTTTCATGCACTTTTAACCATTCCATAAATCTTGTGTTTAGGGCCCCTGGAAGCATGAAAATCACTTTAAACATGCCAATGTTAGCTCTAACACTGATGATCCACCTACAAATGTGAACTGACGTTCAAAAATCAAACATTTGAAAACGGACCATTTTCCACATTTCTGAAGCATGACGTAATGGGGGGGTGTTATCTCTTTTGTCGAAAATCAGCCGTTTTTGCTTGAACATTTAATGCCTCCAAATAGTATTTAATTCACTTCCCGAGCCCCTGGAAGCATGAAAACCACTTTAAACATGCTAATTTTAGCTCTAACACTGATGATCCACCTACAAATGTGAACTGACGTTCAAAAATAAAACATTTGAAAACGGACCATTTTCCACATTTCTGAAGCATGACGTAATGGGGGGGTGTTATCTCTTTTGTCGAAAATCAGCCGTTTTTGCTCGAACATTAAATGCCTCCAAATGGGATTTAATTAACTTCCCGGGGTGAAGAAACCCTTTTTGAGAACTCAGAGTGAGTAAATTGGCCATTTTCATGCACTTTTAACCATTCCATAAATCTTGTGTTTAGGGCCCCTAGAAGCATGAAAATCACTTTAAACATGCCAATGTTAGCTCTAACACTGATGATCCACCTATAAATGTGAACTGACGTTCAAAAATAAAACATTTGAAAACGGACCATTTTCCACATTTCTGAAGCATGACGTAATGGGGGGTGTTATCTCTTTTGTCGAAAATCAGCCATTTTTGCTCGAACATTAAATGCCTCCAAATGGTATTTAATTAACTTCCCGAGCCCCTGGAAGCATGAAAATCACTTTAAACATCCTAATTTTAGCTCTAACACTGATGATCCACCTACAAATGTGAACTGACGTTCAAAAATAAAACATTTGAAAACGGACCATTTTCCACATTTCTGAAGCATGACGTAATGGGGGGGGTGTTATCTCTTTTGTCGAAAATCAGCCGTTTTTGCTTGAACATTAAATGCCTTCAAATAGTATTTAATTCACTTCCCGAGCCCCTGGAAGCATGAAAATCACTTTAAACATGCTAATTTGAGCTCTAACACTGATGATCCACCTACAAATGTGAACTGACGTTCAGAAATGAAACATTTGAAAACGGACCATTTTCCACATTTCTGAAGCATGACGTAATGGGGGGGTGTTATCTCTTTTGTCGAAAATCAGCCGTTTTTGCTCGAACATTAAATGCCTCCAAATGGTATTTAATTAACTTCCCGGGGTGAAGAAACCCTTTTTGAGAACTCAGAGTGAGTAAATTGGCCATTTTCATGCACTTTTAACCATTCCATAAATCTTGTGTTTAGGGCCCCTGGAAGCATGAAAATCACTTTAAACATGCCAATGTTAGCTCTAACACTGATGATCCACCTATAAATGTGAACTGACGTTCAAAAATAAAACATTTGAAAACGGACCATTTTCCACATTTCTGAAGCATGACGTAATGGGGGGGTGTTATCTCTTTTGTCGAAAATCAGCCGTTTTTGCTTGAACATTAAATGCCTCCAAATAGTATTTAATTCACTTTCCGAGCCCCTGGAAGCATGAAAATCACTTTAAACATGCTAATTTGAGCTCTAACACTGATGATCCACCTACAAATGTGAACTGACGTTCAAAAATAAAACATTTGAAAACGGACCATTTTCCACATTTCTGAAGCATGACGTAATGGGGGGGGGTGTTATCTCTTTTGTCGAAAATCAGCCGTTTTTGCTCGAACATTAAATGCCTCCAAATGGTATTTAATTAACTTCCCGGGGTGACGAAACCCTTTTTGAGAACTCAGAGTGAGTAAATTGGCCATTTTCATGCACTTTTAACCATTCCATAAATCTTGTGTTTAGGGCCCCTGGAAGCATGAAAATCACTTTAAACATGCCAATGTTAGCTCTAACACTGATGATCCACCTACAAATGTGAACTGACGTTCAAAAATCAAACATTTGAAAACGGACCATTTTCCACATTTCTGAAGCATGACGTAATGGGGGGGTGTTATCTCTTTTGTCGAAAATCAGCCGTTTTTGCTTGAACATTAAATGCCTCCAAATAGTATTTAATTCTCTTCCCGAGCCCCTGGAAGCATGAAAATCACTTTAAACATGCTAATTTTAGCTCTAACACTGATGATCCACCTACAAATGTGAACTGACGTTCAAAAATAAAACATTTGAAAACGGACCATTTTCCACATTTCTGAAGCATGACGTAATGGGGGGGTGTTATCTCTTTTGTCGAAAATCCGCCGTTTTTGCTCGAACATTAAATGCCTCCAAATCGTATTTAATTAACTTCCCGGGGTGAAGAAACCCTTTTTGAGAACTCAGAGTGAGTAAATTGGCCATTTTCATGCACTTTTAACCATTCCATAAATCTTGTGTTTAGGGCCCCTGGAAGCATGAAAATCACTTTAAACATGCCAATGTTAGCTCTAACACTGATGATCCACCTACAAATGTGAACTGACGTTCAAAAATCAAACATTTGAAAACGGACCATTTTCCACATTTCTGAAGCATGACGTAATGGGGGGGTGTTATCTCTTTTGTCGAAAATCAGCCGTTTTTGCTTGAACATTAAATGCCTCCAAATAGTATTTAATTCACTTCCCGAGCCCCTGGAAGCATGAAAACCACTTTAAACATGCTAATTTTAGCTCTAACACTGATGATCCACCTACAAATGTGAACTGACGTTCAAAAATAAAACATTTGAAAACGGACCATTTTCCACATTTCTGAAGCATGACGTAATGGGGGGGTGTTATCTCTTTTGTCGAAAATCAGCCGTTTTTGCTCGAACATTAAATGCCTCCAAATGGGATTTAATTAACTTCCCGGGGTGAAGAAACCCTTTTTGAGAACTCAGAGTGAGTAAATTGGCCATTTTCATGCACTTTTAACCATTCCATAAATCTTGTGTTTAGGGCCCCTAGAAGCATGAAAATCACTTTAAACATGCCAATGTTAGCTCTAACACTGATGATCCACCTATAAATGTGAACTGACGTTCAAAAATAAAACATTTGAAAACGGACCATTTTCCACATTTCTGAAGCATGACGTAATGGGGGGTGTTATCTCTTTTGTCGAAAATCAGCCATTTTTGCTCGAACATTAAATGCCTCCAAATGGTATTTAATTAACTTCCCGAGCCCCTGGAAGCATGAAAATCACTTTAAACATCCTAATTTTAGCTCTAACACTGATGATCCACCTACAAATGTGAACTGACGTTCAAAAATAAAACATTTGAAAACGGACCATTTTCCACATTTCTGAAGCATGACGTAATGGGGGGGGTGTTATCTCTTTTGTCGAAAATCAGCCGTTTTTGCTTGAACATTAAATGCCTTCAAATAGTATTTAATTCACTTCCCGAGCCCCTGGAAGCATGAAAATCACTTTAAACATGCTAATTTGAGCTCTAACACTGATGATCCACCTACAAATGTGAACTGACGTTCAGAAATGAAACATTTGAAAACGGACCATTTTCCACATTTCTGAAGCATGACGTAATGGGGGGGTGTTATCTCTTTTGTCGAAAATCAGCCGTTTTTGCTCGAACATTAAATGCCTCCAAATGGTATTTAATTAACTTCCCGGGGTGAAGAAACCCTTTTTGAGAACTCAGAGTGAGTAAATTGGCCATTTTCATGCACTTTTAACCATTCCATAAATCTTGTGTTTAGGGCCCCTGGAAGCATGAAAATCACTTTAAACATGCCAATGTTAGCTCTAACACTGATGATCCACCTATAAATGTGAACTGACGTTCAAAAATAAAACATTTGAAAACGGACCATTTTCCACATTTCTGAAGCATGACGTAATGGGGGGGTGTTATCTCTTTTGTCGAAAATCAGCCGTTTTTGCTTGAACATTAAATGCCTCCAAATAGTATTTAATTCACTTTCCGAGCCCCTGGAAGCATGAAAATCACTTTAAACATGCTAATTTGAGCTCTAACACTGATGATCCACCTACAAATGTGAACTGACGTTCAAAAATAAAACATTTGAAAACGGACCATTTTCCACATTTCTGAAGCATGACGTAATGGGGGGGTGTTATCTCTTTTGTCGAAAATCAGCCGTTTTTGCTCGAACATTAAATGCCTCCAAATGGTATTTATTTAACTTCCCGAGCCCCTGGAAGCATGAAAATCACTTTAAACATGCTAATTTTAGCTCTAACACTGATGATCCACCTACAAATGTGAACTGACGTTCAAAAATAAAACATTTGAAAACGGACCATTTTCCACATTTCTGAAGCATGACGTAATGGGGGGTGTTATCTCTTTTGTCGAAAATCAGCCATTTTTGCTCGAACATTAAATGCCTCCAAATGGTATTTATTTAACTTCCCGAGCCCCTGGAAGCATGAAAATCACTTTAAACATACTAATTTTAGCTCTAACACTGATGATCCACCTACAAATGTGAACTGACGTTCAAAAATAAAACATTTGAAAACGGACCATTTTCCACATTTCGGAAGCATGACGTAATGGGGGGGTGTTATCTCTTTTGTCGAAAATCAGCCGTTTTTGCTCGAACATTAAATGCCTCCAAATGGTATTTAATTAACTTCCCTGGGTGAAGAAACCCTTTTTGAGAACTCAGAGTGAGTAAATTGGCCATTTTCATGCACTTTTAACCATTCCATAAATCTTGTGTTTAGGGCCCCTGGAAGCATGAAAATCACTTTAAACATGCTAATTTTAGCTCTAACACTGATGATCCACCTACAAATGTGAACTGACTTTCAAAAATAAAACATTTGAAAACGGACCATTTTCCACATTTCTGAAGCATGACGTAATGGGGGGGTGTTATCTCTTTTGTCGAAAATCAGCCGTTTTTGCTCGAACATTAAATGCCTCCAAATGGTATTTAATTAACTTCCCGGGGTGACGAAACCCTTTTTGAGAACTCAGAGTGAGTAAATTGGCCATTTTCATGCACTTTTAACCATTCCATAAATCTTGTGTTTAGGGCCCCTGGAAGCATGAAAATCACTTTAAACATGCCAATGTTAGCTCTAACACTGATGATCCACCTACAAATGTGAACTGACGTTCAAAAATCAAACATTTGAAAACGGACCATTTTCCACATTTCTGAAGCATGACGTAATGGGGGGGTGTTATCTCTTTTGTCGAGATTCAGCCGTTTTTGCTTGAACATTAAATGCCTCCAAATAGTATTTAATTCTCTTCCCGAGCCCCTGGAAGCATGAAAATCACTTTAAACATGCTAATTTTAGCTCTAACACTGATGATCCACCTACAAATGTGAACTGACGTTCAAAAATAAAACATTTGAAAACGGACCATTTTCCACATTTCTGAAGCATGACGTAATGGGGGGGTGTTATCTCTTTTGTCGAAAATCAGCCGTTTTTGCTCGAACATTAAATGCCTCCAAATGGTATTTAATTAACTTCCCGGGGTGAAGAAACCCTTTTTGAGAACTCAGAGTGAGTAAATTGGCCATTTTCATGCACTTTTAACCATTCCATAAATCTTGTGTTTAGGGCCCCTAGAAGCATGAAAATCACTTTAAACATGCCAATGTTAGCTCTAACACTGATGATCCACCTATAAATGTGAACTGACGTTCAAAAATAAAACATTTGAAAACGGACCATTTTCCACATTTCTGAAGCATGACGTAATGGGGGTGTTATCTCTTTTGTCGAAAATCAGCCATTTTTGCTCGAACATTAAATGCCTCCAAATGGTATTTAATTAACTTCCCGAGCCCCTGGAAGCATGAAAATCACTTTAAACATCCTAATTTTAGCTCTAACACTGATGATCCACCTACAAATGTGAACTGACGTTCAAAAATAAAACATTTGAAAACGGACCACTTTCCACATTTCTGAAGCATGACGTAATGGGGGGGGTGTTATCTCTTTTGTCGAAAATCAGCCGTTTTTGCTCGAACATTAAATGCCTCCAAATGGTATTTATTTAACTTCCCGAGCCCCTGGAAGCATGAAAATCACTTTAAACATACTAATTTTAGCTCTAACACTGATGATCCACCTACAAATGTGAACTGACGTTCAAAAATAAAACATTTGAAAACGGACCATTTTCCACATTTCGGAAGCATGACGTAATGGGGGGGTGTTATCTCTTTTGTCGAAAATCAGCCGTTTTTGCTCGAACATTAAATGCCTCCAAATGGTATTTAATTAACTTCCCGGGGTGAAGAAACCCTTTTTGAGAACTCAGAGTGAGTAAATTGGCCATTTTCATGCACTTTTAACCATTCCATAAATCTTGTGTTTAGGGCCCCTGGAAGCATGAAAATCACTTTAAACATGCCAATGTTAGCTCTAACACTGATGATCCACCTATAAATGTGAACTGACGTTCAAAAATAAAACATTTGAAAACGGACCATTTTCCACATTTCTGAAGCATGACGTAATGGGGGGGTGTTATCTCTTTTGTCGAAAATCAGCCGTTTTTGCTTGAACATTAAATGCCTCCAAATAGTATTTAATTCACTTTCCGAGCCACTGGAAGCATGAAAATCACTTTAAACATGCTAATTTGAGCTCTAACACTGATGATCCACCTACAAATGTGAACTGACGTTCAAAAATAAAACATTTGAAAACGGACCATTTTCCACATTTCTGAAGCATGACGTAATGGGGGGGTGTTATCTCTTTTGTCGAAAATCAGCCGTTTTTGCTCGAACATTAAATGCCTCCAAATGGTATTTATTTAACTTCCCGAGCCCCTGGAAGCATGAAAATCACTTTAAACATGCTAATTTTAGCTCTAACACTGATGATCCACCTACAAATGTGAACTGACGTTCAAAAATAAAACATTTGAAAACGGACCATTTTCCACATTTCTGAAGCATGACGTAATGGGGGGGTGTTATCTCTTTTGTCGAAAATCAGCCGTTTTTGCTCGAACATTAAATGCCTCCAAATGGGATTTAATTAACTTCCCGGGGTGAAGAAACCGTTTTTGAGAACTCAGAGTGAGTAAATTGGCCATTTTCATGCACTTTTAACCATTCCATAAATCTTGTGTTTAGGGCCCCTAGAAGCATGAAAATCACTTTAAACATGCCAATGTTAGCTCTAACACTGATGATCCACCTATAAATGTGAACTGACGTTCAAAAATAAAACATTTGAAAACGGACCATTTTCCACATTTCTGAAGCATGACGTAATGGGGGGTGTTATCTCTTTTGTCGAAAATCAGCCATTTTTGCTCGAACATTAAATGCCTCCAAATGGTATTTAATTAACTTCCCGAGCCCCTGGAAGCATGAAAATCACTTTAAACATCCTAATTTTAGCTCTAACACTGATGATCCACCTACAAATGTGAACTGACGTTCAAAAATAAAACATTTGAAAACGGACCATTTTCCACATTTCTGAAGCATGACGTAATGGGGGGGGTGTTATCTCTTTTGTCGAAAATCAGCCGTTTTTGCTTGAACATTAAATGCCTTCAAATAGTATTTAATTCACTTCCCGAGCCCCTGGAAGCATGAAAATCACTTTAAACATGCTAATTTGAGCTCTAACACTGATGATCCACCTACAAATGTGAACTGACGTTCAGAAATGAAACATTTGAAAACGGACCATTTTCCACATTTCTGAAGCATGACGTAATGGGGGGGTGTTATCTCTTTTGTCGAAAATCAGCCGTTTTTGCTCGAACATTAAATGCCTCCAAATGGTATTTAATTAACTTCCCGGGGTGAAGAAACCCTTTTTGAGAACTCAGAGTGAGTAAATTGGCCATTTTCATGCACTTTTAACCATTCCATAAATCTTGTGTTTAGGGCCCCTGGAAGCATGAAAATCACTTTAAACATGCCAATGTTAGCTCTAACACTGATGATCCACCTATAAATGTGAACTGACGTTCAAAAATAAAACATTTGAAAACGGACCATTTTCCACATTTCTGAAGCATGACGTAATGGGGGGGTGTTATCTCTTTTGTCGAAAATCAGCCGTTTTTGCTTGAACATTAAATGCCTCCAAATAGTATTTAATTCACTTTCCGAGCCCCTGGAAGCATGAAAATCACTTTAAACATGCTAATTTGAGCTCTAACACTGATGATCCACCTACAAATGTGAACTGACGTTCAAAAATAAAACATTTGAAAACGGACCATTTTCCACATTTCTGAAGCATGACGTAATGGGGGGGTGTTATCTCTTTTGTCGAAAATCAGCCGTTTTTGCTCGAACATTAAATGCCTCCAAATGGTATTTATTTAACTTCCCGAGCCCCTGGAAGCATGAAAATCACTTTAAACATGCTAATTTTAGCTCTAACACTGATGATCCACCTACAAATGTGAACTGACGTTCAAAAATAAAACATTTGAAAACGGACCATTTTCCACATTTCTGAAGCATGACGTAATGGGGGGTGTTATCTCTTTTGTCGAAAATCAGCCATTTTTGCTCGAACATTAAATGCCTCCAAATGGTATTTATTTAACTTCCCGAGCCCCTGGAAGCATGAAAATCACTTTAAACATACTAATTTTAGCTCTAACACTGATGATCCACCTACAAATGTGAACTGACGTTCAAAAATAAAACATTTGAAAACGGACCATTTTCCACATTTCGGAAGCATGACGTAATGGGGGGGTGTTATCTCTTTTGTCGAAAATCAGCCGTTTTTGCTCGAACATTAAATGCCTCCAAATGGTATTTAATTAACTTCCCTGGGTGAAGAAACCCTTTTTGAGAACTCAGAGTGAGTAAATTGGCCATTTTCATGCACTTTTAACCATTCCATAAATCTTGTGTTTAGGGCCCCTGGAAGCATGAAAATCACTTTAAACATGCTAATTTTAGCTCTAACACTGATGATCCACCTACAAATGTGAACTGACTTTCAAAAATAAAACATTTGAAAACGGACCATTTTCCACATTTCTGAAGCATGACGTAATGGGGGGGTGTTATCTCTTTTGTCGAAAATCAGCCGTTTTTGCTCGAACATTAAATGCCTCCAAATGGTATTTAATTAACTTCCCGGGGTGACGAAACCCTTTTTGAGAACTCAGAGTGAGTAAATTGGCCATTTTCATGCACTTTTAACCATTCCATAAATCTTGTGTTTAGGGCCCCTGGAAGCATGAAAATCACTTTAAACATGCCAATGTTAGCTCTAACACTGATGATCCACCTACAAATGTGAACTGACGTTCAAAAATCAAACATTTGAAAACGGACCATTTTCCACATTTCTGAAGCATGACGTAATGGGGGGGTGTTATCTCTTTTGTCGAGATTCAGCCGTTTTTGCTTGAACATTAAATGCCTCCAAATAGTATTTAATTCTCTTCCCGAGCCCCTGGAAGCATGAAAATCACTTTAAACATGCTAATTTTAGCTCTAACACTGATGATCCACCTACAAATGTGAACTGACGTTCAAAAATAAAACATTTGAAAACGGACCATTTTCCACATTTCTGAAGCATGACGTAATGGGGGGGTGTTATCTCTTTTGTCGAAAATCAGCCGTTTTTGCTCGAACATTAAATGCCTCCAAATGGTATTTAATTAACTTCCCGGGGTGAAGAAACCCTTTTTGAGAACTCAGAGTGAGTAAATTGGCCATTTTCATGCACTTTTAACCATTCCATAAATCTTGTGTTTAGGGCCCCTAGAAGCATGAAAATCACTTTAAACATGCTAATTTTAGCTCTAACACTGATGATCCACCTATAAATGTGAACTGACGTTCAAAAATAAAACATTTGAAAACGGACCATTTTCCACATTTCTGAAGCATGACGTAATGGGGGGTGTTATCTCTTTTGTCGAAAATCAGCCATTTTTGCTCGAACATTAAATGCCTCCAAATGGTATTTAATTAACTTCCCGAGCCCCTGGAAGCATGAAAATCACTTTAAACATCCTAATTTTAGCTCTAACACTGATGATCCACCTACAAATGTGAACTGACGTTCAAAAATAAAACATTTGAAAACGGACCACTTTCCACATTTCTGAAGCATGACGTAATGGGGGGGGTGTTATCTCTTTTGTCGAAAATCAGCCGTTTTTGCTCGAACATTAAATGCCTCCAAATGGTATTTATTTAACTTCCCGAGCCCCTGGAAGCATGAAAATCACTTTAAACATACTAATTTTAGCTCTAACACTGATGATCCACCTACAAATGTGAACTGACGTTCAAAAATAAAACATTTGAAAACGGACCATTTTCCACATTTCGGAAGCATGACGTAATGGGGGGGTGTTATCTCTTTTGTCGAAAATCAGCCGTTTTTGCTCGAACATTAAATGCCTCCAAATGGTATTTAATTAACTTCCCGGGGTGAAGAAACCCTTTTTGAGAACTCAGAGTGAGTAAATTGGCCATTTTCATGCACTTTTAACCATTCCATAAATCTTGTGTTTAGGGCCCCTGGAAGCATGAAAATCACTTTAAACATGCCAATGTTAGCTCTAACACTGATGATCCACCTATAAATGTGAACTGACGTTCAAAAATAAAACATTTGAAAACGGACCATTTTCCACATTTCTGAAGCATGACGTAATGGGGGGGTGTTATCTCTTTTGTCGAAAATCAGCCGTTTTTGCTTGAACATTAAATGCCTCCAAATAGTATTTAATTCACTTTCCGAGCCACTGGAAGCATGAAAATCACTTTAAACATGCTAATTTGAGCTCTAACACTGATGATCCACCTACAAATGTGAACTGACGTTCAAAAATAAAACATTTGAAAACGGACCATTTTCCACATTTCTGAAGCATGACGTAATGGGGGGGTGTTATCTCTTTTGTCGAAAATCAGCCGTTTTTGCTCGAACATTAAATGCCTCCAAATGGTATTTATTTAACTTCCCGAGCCCCTGGAAGCATGAAAATCACTTTAAACATGCTAATTTTAGCTCTAACACTGATGATCCACCTACAAATGTGAACTGACGTTCAAAAATAAAACATTTGAAAACGGACCATTTTCCACATTTCTGAAGCATGACGTAATGGGGGGTGTTATCTCTTTTGTCGAAAATCAGCCGTTTTTGCTCGAACATTAAATGCCTCCAAATGGTATTTATTTAACTTCCCGAGCCCCTGGAAGCATGAAAATCACTTTAAACATACTAATTTTAGCTCTAACACTGATGATCCACCTACAAATGTGAACTGACGTTCAAAAATAAAACATTTGAAAACGGACCATTTTCCACATTTCGGAAGCATGACGTAATGGGGGGGTGTTATCTCTTTTGTCGAAAATCAGCCGTTTTTGCTCGAACATTAAATGCCTCCAAATGGTATTTAATTAACTTCCCTGGGTGAAGAAACCCTTTTTGAGAACTCAGAGTGAGTAAATTGGCCATTTTCATGCACTTTTAACCATTCCATAAATCTTGTGTTTAGGGCCCCTGGAAGCATGAAAATCACTTTAAACATGCTAATTTTAGCTCTAACACTGATGATCCACCTACAAATGTGAACTGACGTTCAAAAATAAAACATTTGAAAACGGACCATTTTCCACATTTCTGAAGCATGACGTAATGGGGGGGGTGTTATCTCTTTTGTCGAAAATCAGCCGTTTTTGCTTGAACATTAAATGCCTCCAAATGGTATTTAATTAACTTCCCGGGGTGACGGAACCCTTTTTGAGAACTCAGAGTGAGTAAATTGGCCATTTTCATGCACTTTTAACCATTCCATAAATCTTGTGTTTAGGGCCCCTGGAAGCATGAAAATCACTTTAAACATGCCAATGTTAGCTCTAACACTGATGATCCACCTACAAATGTGAACTGACGTTCAAAAATCAAACATTTGAAAACGGACCATTTTCCACATTTCTGAAGCATGACGTAATGGGGGGGTGTTATCTCTTTTGTCGAGATTCAGCCGTTTTTGCTTGAACATTAAATGCCTCCAAATAGTATTTAATTCTCTTCCCGAGCCCCTGGAAGCATGAAAATCACTTTAAACATGCTAATTTTAGCTCTAACACTGATGATCCACCTACAAATGTGAACTGACGTTCAAAAATAAAACATTTGAAAACGGACCATTTTCCACATTTCTGAAGCATGACGTAATGGGGGGGTGTTATCTCTTTTGTCGAAAATCAGCCGTTTTTGCTCGAACATTAAATGCCTCCAAATGGTATTTAATTAACTTCCCGGGGTGAAGAAACCCTTTTTGAGAACTCAGAGTGAATAAATTGGCCATTTTCATGCACTTTTAACCATTCCATAAATCTTGTGTTTAGGGCCCCTAGAAGCATGAAAATCACTTTAAACATGCCAATGTTAGCTCTAACACTGATGATCCACCTATAAATGTGAACTGACGTTCAAAAATAAAACATTTGAAAACGGACCATTTTCCACATTTCTGAAGCATGACGTAATGGGGGGTGTTATCTCTTTTGTCGAAAATCAGCCATTTTTGCTCGAACATTAAATGCCTCCAAATGGTATTTAATTAACTTCCCGAGCCCCTGGAAGCATGAAAATCACTTTAAACATCCTAATTTTAGCTCTAACACTGATGATCCACCTACAAATGTGAACTGACGTTCAAAAATAAAACATTTGAAAACGGACCATTTTCCACATTTCTGAAGCATGACGTAATGGGGGGGGTGTTATCTCTTTTGTCGAAAATCAGCCATTTTTGCTCGAACATTAAATGCCTCCAAATGGTATTTATTTAACTTCCCGAGCCCCTGGAAGCATGAAAATCACTTTAAACATACTAATTTTAGCTCTAACACTGATGATCCACCTACAAATGTGAACTGACGTTCAAAAATAAAACATTTGAAAACGGACCATTTTCCACATTTCGGAAGCATGACGTAATGGGGGGGTGTTATCTCTTTTGTCGAAAATCAGCCGTTTTTGCTCGAACATTAAATGCCTCCAAATGGTATTTAATTAACTTCCCTGGGTGAAGAAACCCTTTTTGAGAACTCAGAGTGAGTAAATTGGCCATTTTCATGCACTTTTAACCATTCCATAAATCTTGTGTTTAGGGCCCCTGGAAGCATGAAAATCACTTTAAACATGCTAATTTTAGCTCTAACACTGATGATCCACCTACAAATGTGAACTGACGTTCAAAAATAAAACATTTGAAAACGGACCATTTTCCACATTTCTGAAGCATGACGTAATGGGGGGGGTGTTATCTCTTTTGTCGAAAATCAGCCGTTTTTGCTCGAACATTAAATGCCTCCAAATGGTATTTAATTAACTTCCCGGGGTGACGAAACCCTTTTTGAGAACTCAGAGTGAGTAAATTGGCCATTTTCATGCACTTTTAACCATTCCATAAATCTTGTGTTTAGGGCCCCTGGAAGCATGAAAATCACTTTAAACATGCCAATGTTAGCTCTAACACTGATGATCCACCTACAAATGTGAACTGACGTTCAAAAATCAAACATTTGAAAACGGACCATTTTCCACATTTCTGAAGCATGACGTAATGGGGGGGTGTTATCTCTTTTGTCGAAAATCAGCCGTTTTTGCTTGAACATTAAATGCCTCCAAATAGTATTTAATTCTCTTCCCGAGCCCCTGGAAGCATGAAAATCACTTTAAACATGCTAATTTTAGCTCTAACACTGATGATCCACCTACAAATGTGAACTGACGTTCAAAAATAAAACATTTGAAAACGGACCATTTTCCACATTTCTGAAGCATGACGTAATGGGGGGGTGTTATCTCTTTTGTCGAAAATCAGCCGTTTTTGCTCGAACATTAAATGCCTCCAAATGGTATTTAATTAACTTCCCGGGGTGAAGAAACCCTTTTTGAGAACTCAGAGTGAGTAAATTGGCCATTTTCATGCACTTTTAACCATTCCATAAATCTTGTGTTTAGGGCCCCTGGAAGCATGAAAATCACTTTAAACATGCCAATCTTAGCTCTAACACTGATGATCCACCTACAAATGTGAACTGACGTTCAAAAATCAAACATTTGAAAACGGACCATTTTCCACATTTCTGAAGCATGACGTAATGGGGGGGTGTTATCTCTTTTGTCGAAAATCAGCCGTTTTTGCTTGAACATTAAATGCCTCCAAATAGTATTTAATTCACTTCCCGAGCCCCTGGAAGCATGAAAATCACTTTAAACATGCTAATTTTAGCTCTAACACTGATGATCCACCTACAAATGTGAACTGACGTTCAAAAATAAAACATTTGAAAACGGACCATTTTCCACATTTCTGAAGCATGACGTAATGGGGGGGTGTTATCTCTTTTGTCGAAAATCAGCCGTTTTTGCTCGAACATTAAATGCCTCCAAATGGTATTTAATTAACTTCCCGGGGTGAAGAAACCCTTTTTGAGAACTCAGAGTGAGTAAATTGGCCATTTTCATGCACTTTTAACCATTCTATAAATCTTGTGTTTAGGGCCCCTAGAAGCATGAAAATCACTTTAAACATGCCAATGTTAGCTCTAACACTGATGATCCACCTATAAATGTGAACTGACGTTCAAAAATAAAACATTTGAAAACGGGCCATTTTCCACATTTCTGAAGCATGACGTAATGGGGGGTGTTATCTCTTTTGTCGAAAATCAGCCATTTTTGCTCAAACATTAAATGCCTCCAAATGGTATTTAATTAACTTCCCGAGCCCCTGGAAGCATGAAAATCACTTTAAACATCCTAATTTTAGCTCTAACACTGATGATCCACCTACAAATGTGAACTGACGTTCAAAAATAAAACATTTGAAAACGGACCATTTTCCACATTTCTGAAGCATGACGTAATGGGGGGGGTGTTATCTCTTTTGTCGAAAATCAGCCGTTTTTGCTTGAACATTAAATGCCTTCAAATAGTATTTAATTCACTTCCCGAGCCCCTGGAAGCATGAAAATCACTTTAAACATGCTAATTTGAGCTCTAACACTGATGATCCACCTACAAATGTGAACTGACGTTCAGAAATGAAACATTTGAAAACGGACCATTTTCCACATTTCTGAAGCATGACGTAATGGGGGGGTGTTATCTCTTTTGTCGAAAATCAGCCGTTTTTGCTCGAACATTAAATGCCTCCAAATGGTATTTAATTAACTTCCCGGGGTGAAGAAACCCTTTTTGAGAACTCAGAGTGAGTAAATTGGCCATTTTCATGCACTTTTAACCATTCTATAAATCTTGTGTTTAGGGCCCCTGGAAGCATGAAAATCACTTTAAACATGCCAATGTTAGCTCTAACACTGATGATCCACCTATAAATGTGAACTGACGTTCAAAAATAAAACATTTGAAAACGGACCATTTTCCACATTTCTGAAGCATGACGTAATGGGGGGGTGTTATCTCTTTTGTCGAAAATCAGCCGTTTTTGCTTGAACATTAAATGCCTCCAAATAGTATTTAATTCACTTTCCGAGCCCCTGGAAGCATGAAAATCACTTTAAACATGCTAATTTGAGCTCTAACACTGATGATCCACCTACAAATGTGAACTGACGTTCAAAAATAAAACATTTGAAAACGGACCATTTTCCACATTTCTGAAGCATGACGTAATGGGGGGGTGTTATCTCTTTTGTCGAAAATCAGCCGTTTTTGCTCGAACATTAAATGCCTCCAAATGGTATTTATTTAACTTCCCGAGCCCCTGGAAGCATGAAAATCACTTTAAACATGCTAATTTTAGCTCTAACACTGATGATCCACCTACAAATGTGAACTGACGTTCAAAAATAAAACATTTGAAAACGGACCATTTTCCACATTTCTGAAGCATGACGTAATGGGGGGTGTTATCTCTTTTGTCGAAAATCAGCCGTTTTTGCTCGAACATTAAATGCCTCCAAATGGTATTTATTTAACTTCCCGAGCCCCTGGAAGCATGAAAATCACTTTAAACATACTAATTTTAGCTCTAACACTGATGATCCACCTACAAATGTGAACTGACGTTCAAAAATAAAACATTTGAAAACGGACCATTTTCCACATTTCGGAAGCATGACGTAATGGGGGGGTGTTATCTCTTTTGTCGAAAATCAGCCGTTTTTGCTCGAACATTAAATGCCTCCAAATGGTATTTAATTAACTTCCCTGGGTGAAGAAACTCTTTTTGAGAACTCAGAGTGAGTAAATTGGCCATTTTCATGCACTTTTAACCATTCCATAAATCTTGTGTTTAGGGCCCCTGGAAGCATGAAAATCACTTTAAACATGCTAATTTTAGCTCTAACACTGATGATCCACCTACAAATGTGAACTGACGTTCAAAAATAAAACATTTGAAAACGGACCATTTTCCACATTTCTGAAGCATGACGTAATGGGGGGGTGTTATCTCTTTTGTCGAAAATCAGCCGTTTTTGCTCGAACATTAAATGCCTCCAAATAGTATTTAATTAACTTCCCGGGGTGACGAAACCCTTTTTGAGAACTCAGAGTGAGTAAATTGGCCATTTTCATGCACTTTCAACCATTCCATAAATCTTGTGTTTAGGGCCCCTGGAAGCATGAAAATCACTTTAAACATGCCAATGTTAGCTCTAACACTGATGATCCACCTACAAATGTGAACTGACGTTCAAAAATCAAACATTTGAAAACGGACCATTTTCCACATTTCTGAAGCATGACGTAATGGGGGGGTGTTATCTCTTTTGTCGAAAATCAGCCGTTTTTGCTTGAACATTAAATGCCTCCAAATAGTATTTAATTCTCTTCCCGAGCCCCTGGAAGCATGAAAATCACTTTAAACATGCTAATTTTAGCTCTAACACTGATGATCCACCTACAAATGTGAACTGACGTTCAAAAATAAAACATTTGAAAACGGACCATTTTCCACATTTCTGAAGCATGACGTAATGGGGGGGTGTTATCTCTTTTGTCGAAAATCAGCCGTTTTTGCTCGAACATTAAATGCCTCCAAATGGTATTTAATTAACTTCCCGGGGTGAAGAAACCCTTTTTGAGAACTCAGAGTGAGTAAATTGGCCATTTTCATGCACTTTTAACCATTCCATAAAACTTGTGTTTAGGGCCCCTGGAAGCATGAAAATCACTTTAAACATGCCAATGTTAGCTCTAACACTGATGATCCACCTACAAATGTGAACTGACGTTCAAAAATCAAACATTTGAAAACGGACCATTTTCCACATTTCTGAAGCATGACGTAATGGGGGGGTGTTATCTCTTTTGTCGAAAATCAGCCGTTTTTGCTTGAACATTAAATGCCTCCAAATAGTATTTAATTCACTTCCCGAGCCCCTGGAAGCATGAAAATCACTTTAAACATGCTAATTTTAGCTCTAACACTGATGATCCACCTACAAATGTGAACTGACGTTCAAAAATAAAACATTTGAAAACGGACCATTTTCCACATTTCTGAAGCATGACGTAATGGGGGGGTGTTATCTCTTTTGTCGAAAATCTGCAGTTTTTGCTCGAACATTAAATGCCTAAAAATGGTATTTAATTAACTTCCCGGGGTGAAGAAACCCTTTTTGAGAACTCAGAGTGAGTAAATTGGCCATTTTCATGCACTTTTAACCATTCCATAAATCTTGTGTTTAGGGCCCATAGAAGCATGAAAATCACTTTAAACATGCCAATGTTAGCTCTAACACTGATGATCCACCTATAAATGTGAACTGACGTTCAAAAATAAAACATTTGAAAACGGACCATTTTCCACATTTCTGAAGCATGACGTAATGGGGGGTGTTATCTCTTTTGTCGAAAATCAGCCATTTTTGCTCGAACATTAAATGCCTCCAAATGGTATTTAATTAACTTCCCGAGCCCCTGGAAGCATGAAAATCACTTTAAACATCCTAATTTTAGCTCTAACACTGATGATCCACCTACAAATGTGAACTGACGTTCAAAAATAAAACATTTGAAAACGGACCATTTTCCACATTTCTGAAGCATGACGTAATGGGGGGGGTGTTATCTCTTTTGTCGAAAATCAGCCGTTTTTGCTTGAACATTAAATGCCTTCAAATAGTATTTAATTCACTTCCCGAGCCCCTGGAAGCATGAAAATCACTTTAAACATGCTAATTTGAGCTCTAACACTGATGATCCACCTACAAATGTGAACTGACGTTCAGAAATGAAACATTTGAAAACGGACCATTTTCCACATTTCTGAAGCATGACGTAATGGGGGGGTGTTATCTCTTTTGTCGAAAATCAGCCGTTTTTGCTCGAACATTAAATGCCTCCAAATGGTATTTAATTAACTTCCCGGGGTGAAGAAACCCTTTTTGAGAACTCAGAGTGAGTAAATTGGCCATTTTCATGCACTTTTAACCATTCCATAAATCTTGTGTTTAGGGCCCCTGGAAGCATGAAAATCACTTTAAACATGCCAATGTTAGCTCTAACACTGATGATCCACCTATAAATGTGAACTGACGTTCAAAAATAAAACATTTGAAAACGGACCATTTTCCACATTTCTGAAGCATGACGTAATGGGGGGGTGTTATCTCTTTTGTCGAAAATCAGCCGTTTTTGCTTGAACATTAAATGCCTCCAAATAGTATTTAATTCACTTTCCGAGCCCCTGGAAGCATGAAAATCACTTTAAACATGCTAATTTGAGCTCTAACACTGATGATCCACCTACAAATGTGAACTGACGTTCAAAAATAAAACATTTGAAAACGGACCATTTTCCACATTTCTGAAGCATGACGTAATGGGGGGGTGTTATCTCTTTTGTCGAAAATCAGCCGTTTTTGCTCGAACATTAAATGCCTCCAAATGGTATTTATTTAACTTCCCGAGCCCCTGGAAGCATGAAAATCACTTTAAACATGCTAATTTTAGCTCTAACACTGATGATCCACCTACAAATGTGAACTGACGTTCAAAAATAAAACATTTGAAAACGGACCATTTTCCACATTTCTGAAGCATGACGTAATGGGGGGTGTTATCTCTTTTGTCGAAAATCAGCCGTTTTTGCTCGAACATTAAATGCCTCCAAATGGTATTTATTTAACTTCCCGAGCCCCTGGAAGCATGAAAATCACTTTAAACATACTAATTTTAGCTCTAACACTGATGATCCACCTACAAATGTGAACTGACGTTCAAAAATAAAACATTTGAAAACAGACCATTTTCCACATTTCGGAAGCATGACGTAATGGGGGGGTGTTATCTCTTTTGTCGAAAATCAGCCGTTTTTGCTCGAACATTAAATGCCTCCAAATGGTATTTAATTAACTTCCCTGGGTGAAGAAACCCTTTTTGAGAACACAGAGTGAGTAAATTGGCCATTTTCATGCACTTTTAACCGTTCCATAAATCTTGTGTTTAGGGCCCCTGGAAGCATGAAAATCACTTTAAACATGCTAATTTTAGCTCTAACACTGATGATCCACCTACAAATGTGAACTGACGTTCAAAAATAAAACATTTGAAAACGGACCATTTTCCACATTTCTGAAGCATGACGTAATGGGGGGGGTGTTATCTCTTTTGTCGAAAATCAGCCGTTTTTGCTCGAACATTAAATGCCTCCAAATGGTATTTAATTAACTTCCCGGGGTGACGAAACCCTTTTTGAGAACTCAGAGTGAGTAAATTGGCCATTTTCATGCACTTTTAACCATTCCATAAATCTTGTGTTTAGGGCCCCTGGAAGCATGAAAATCACTTTAAACATGCCAATGTTAGCTCTAACACTGATGATCCACCTACAAATGTGAACTGACGTTCAAAAATCAAACATTTGAAAACGGACCATTTTCCACATTTCTGAAGCATGACGTAATGGGGGGGTGTTATCTCTTTTGTCAAAAATCAGCCGTTTTTGCTTGAACATTAAATGCCTCCAAATAGTATTTAATTCTCTTCCCGAGCCCCTGGAAGCATGAAAATCACTTTAAACATGCTAATTTTAGCTCTAACACTGATGATCCACCTACAAATGTGAACTGACGTTCAAAAATAAAACATTTGAAAACGGACCATTTTCCACATTTCTGAAGCATGACGTAATGGGGGGGTGTTATCTCTTTTGTCGAAAATCAGCCGTTTTTGCTCGAACATTAAATGCCTCCAAATGGTATTTAATTAACTTCCCGGGGTGAAGAAACCCTTTTTGAGAACTCAGAGTGAGTAAATTGGCCATTTTCATGCACTTTTAACCATTCCATAAATCTTGTGTTTAGGGCCCCTGGAAGCATGAAAATCACTTTAAACATGCCAATGTTAGCTCTAACACTGATGATCCACCTACAAATGTGAACTGACGTTCAAAAATCAAACATTTGAAAACGGACCATTTTCCACATTTCTGAAGCATGACGTAATGGGGGGGTGTTATCTCTTTTGTCGAAAATCAGCCGTTTTTGCTTGAACATTAAATGCCTCCAAATAGTATTTAATTCACTTCCCGAGCCCCTGGAAGCATGAAAATCACTTTAAACATGCTAATTTTAGCTCTAACACTGATGATCCACCTACAAATGTGAACTGACGTTCAAAAATAAAACATTTGAAAACGGACCATTTTCCACATTTCTGAAGCATGACGTAATGGGGGGGTGTTATCTCTTTTGTCGAAAATCAGCCGTTTTTGCTCGAACATTAAATGCCTCCAAATGGTATTTAATTAACTTCCCGGGGTGAAGAAACCCTTTTTGAGAACTCAGAGTGAGTAAATTGGCCATTTTCATGCACTTTTAACCATTCCATAAATCTTGTGTTTAGGGCCCCTGGAAGCATGAAAATCACTTTAAACATGCCAATGTTAGCTCTAACACTGATGATCCACCTACAAATGTGAACTGACGTTCAAAAATCAAACATTTGAAAACGGACCATTTTCCACATTTCTGAAGCATGACGTAATGGGGGGGGTGTTATCTCTTTTGTCGAAAATCAGCCGTTTTTGCTTGAACATTAAATGCCTCCAAATAGTATTTAATTCACTTCCCGAGCCCCTGGAAGCATGAAAATCACTTTAAACATGCTAATTTTAGCTCTAACACTGATGATCCACCTACAAATGTGAACTGACGTTCAAAAATAAAGCATTTGAAAACGGACCATTTTCCACATTTCTGAAGCATGACGTAATGGGGGGGTGTTATCTCTTTTGTCGAAAATCAGCCGTTTTTGCTCGAACATTAAATGCCTCCAAATGGTATTTAATTAACTTCCCGGGGTGAAGAAACCCTTTTTGAGAACTCAGAGTGAGTAAATTGGCCATTTTCATGCACTTTTAACCATTCCATAAATCTTGTGTTTAGGGCCCCTAGAAGCATGAAAATCACTTTAAACATGCCAATGTTAGCTCTAACACTGATGATCCACCTATAAATGTGAACTGACGTTCAAAAATAAAACATTTGAAAACGGACCATTTTCCACATTTCTGAAGCATGACGTAATGGGGGGTGTTATCTCTTTTGTCGAAAATCAGCCATTTTTGCTCGAACATTAAATGCCTCCAAATGGTATTTAATTAACTTCCCGAGCCCCTGGAAGCATGAAAATCACTTTAAACATCCTAATTTTAGCTCTAACACTGATGATCCACCTACAAATGTGAACTGACGTTCAAAAATAAAACATTTGAAAACGGACCATTTTCCACATTTCTGAAGCATGACGTAATGGGGGGGGTGTTATCTCTTTTGTCGAAAATCAGCCGTTTTTGCTTGAACATTAAATGCCTTCAAATAGTATTTAATTCACTTCCCGAGCCCCTGGAAGCATGAAAATCACTTTAAACATGCTAATTTGAGCTCTAACACTGATGATCCACCTACAAATGTGAACTGACGTTCAGAAATGAAACATTTGAAAACGGACCATTTTCCACATTTCTGAAGCATGACGTAATGGGGGGGTGTTATCTCTTTTGTCGAAAATCAGCCGTTTTTGCTCGAACATTAAATGCCTCCAAATGGTATTTAATTAACTTCCCGGGGTGAAGAAACCCTTTTTGAGAACTCAGAGTGAGTAAATTGGCCATTTTCATGCACTTTTAACCATTCCATAAATCTTGTGTTTAGGGCCCCTGGAAGCATGAAAATCACTTTAAACATGCCAATGTTAGCTCTAACACTGATGATCCACCTATAAATGTGAACTGACGTTCAAAAATAAAACATTTGAAAACGGACCATTTTCCACATTTCTGAAGCATGACGTAATGGGGGGGTGTTATCTCTTTTGTCGAAAATCAGCCGTTTTTGCTTGAACATTAAATGCCTCCAAATAGTATTTAATTCACTTTCCGAGCCCCTGGAAGCATGAAAATCACTTTAAACATGCTAATTTGAGCTCTAACACTGATGATCCACCTACAAATGTGAACTGACGTTCAAAAATAAAACATTTGAAAACGGACCATTTTCCACATTTCTGAAGCATGACGTAATGGGGGGGTGTTATCTCTTTTGTCGAAAATCAGCCGTTTTTGCTCGAACATTAAATGCCTCCAAATGGTATTTATTTAACTTCCCGAGCCCCTGGAAGCATGAAAATCACTTTAAACATGCTAATTTTAGCTCTAACACTGATGATCCACCTACAAATGTGAACTGACGTTCAAAAATAAAACATTTGAAAACGGACCATTTTCCACATTTCTGAAGCATGACGTAATGGGGGGTGTTATCTCTTTTGTCGAAAATCAGCCGTTTTTGCTCGAACATTAAATGCCTCCAAATGGTATTTATTTAACTTCCCGAGCCCCTGGAAGCATGAAAATCACTTTAAACATGCTAATTTTAGCTCTAACACTGATGATCCACCTACAAATGTGAACTGACGTTCAAAAATAAAACATTTGAAAACGGACCATTTTCCACATTTCGGAAGCATGACGTAATGGGGGGGTGTTATCTCTTTTGTCGAAAATCAGCCGTTTTTGCTCGAACATTAAATGCCTCCAAATGGTATTTAATTAACTTCCCGGGGTGAAGAAACCCTTTTTGAGAACTCAGAGTGAGTAAATTGGCCATTTTCATGCACTTTTAACCATTCCATAAATCTTGTGTTTAGGGCCCCTGGAAGCATGAAAATCACTTTAAACATGCCAATGTTAGCTCTAACACTGATGATCCACCTATAAATGTGAACTGACGTTCAAAAATAAAACATTTGAAAACGGACCATTTTCCACATTTCTGAAGCATGACGTAATGGGGGGGTGTTATCTCTTTTGTCGAAAATCAGCCGTTTTTGCTTGAACATTAAATGCCTCCAAATAGTATTTAATTCACTTTCCGAGCCACTGGAAGCATGAAAATCACTTTAAACATGCTAATTTGAGCTCTAACACTGATGATCCACCTACAAATGTGAACTGACGTTCAAAAATAAAACATTTGAAAACGGACCATTTTCCACATTTCTGAAGCATGACGTAATGGGGGGGTGTTATCTCTTTTGTCGAAAATCAGCCGTTTTTGCTCGAACATTAAATGCCTCCAAATGGTATTTATTTAACTTCCCGAGCCCCTGGAAGCATGAAAATCACTTTAAACATGCTAATTTTAGCTCTAACACTGATGATCCACCTACAAATGTGAACTGACGTTCAAAAATAAAACATTTGAAAACGGACCATTTTCCACATTTCTGAAGCATGACGTAATGGGGGGGTGTTATCTCTTTTGTCGAAAATCAGCCGTTTTTGCTCGAACATTAAATGCCTCCAAATGGGATTTAATTAACTTCCCGGGGTGAAGAAACCCTTTTTGAGAACTCAGAGTGAGTAAATTGGCCATTTTCATGCACTTTTAACCATTCCATAAATCTTGTGTTTAGGGCCCCTAGAAGCATGAAAATCACTTTAAACATGCCAATGTTAGCTCTAACACTGATGATCCACCTATAAATGTGAACTGACGTTCAAAAATAAAACATTTGAAAACGGACCATTTTCCACATTTCTGAAGCATGACGTAATGGGGGGTGTTATCTCTTTTGTCGAAAATCAGCCATTTTTGCTCGAACATTAAATGCCTCCAAATGGTATTTAATTAACTTCCCGAGCCCCTGGAAGCATGAAAATCACTTTAAACATCCTAATTTTAGCTCTAACACTGATGATCCACCTACAAATGTGAACTGACGTTCAAAAATAAAACATTTGAAAACGGACCATTTTCCACATTTCTGAAGCATGACGTAATGGGGGGGGTGTTATCTCTTTTGTCGAAAATCAGCCGTTTTTGCTTGAACATTAAATGCCTTCAAATAGTATTTAATTCACTTCCCGAGCCCCTGGAAGCATGAAAATCACTTTAAACATGCTAATTTGAGCTCTAACACTGATGATCCACCTACAAATGTGAACTGACGTTCAGAAATGAAACATTTGAAAACGGACCATTTTCCACATTTCTGAAGCATGACGTAATGGGGGGGTGTTATCTCTTTTGTCGAAAATCAGCCGTTTTTGCTCGAACATTAAATGCCTCCAAATGGTATTTAATTAACTTCCCGGGGTGAAGAAACCCTTTTTGAGAACTCAGAGTGAGTAAATTGGCCATTTTCATGCACTTTTAACCATTCCATAAATCTTGTGTTTAGGGCCCCTGGAAGCATGAAAATCACTTTAAACATGCCAATGTTAGCTCTAACACTGATGATCCACCTATAAATGTGAACTGACGTTCAAAAATAAAACATTTGAAAACGGACCATTTTCCACATTTCTGAAGCATGACGTAATGGGGGGGTGTTATCTCTTTTGTCGAAAATCAGCCGTTTTTGCTTGAACATTAAATGCCTCCAAATAGTATTTAATTCACTTTCCGAGCCCCTGGAAGCATGAAAATCACTTTAAACATGCTAATTTGAGCTCTAACACTGATGATCCACCTACAAATGTGAACTGACGTTCAAAAATAAAACATTTGAAAACGGACCATTTTCCACATTTCTGAAGCATGACGTAATGGGGGGGTGTTATCTCTTTTGTCGAAAATCAGCCGTTTTTGCTCGAACATTAAATGCCTCCAAATGGTATTTATTTAACTTCCCGAGCCCCTGGAAGCATGAAAATCACTTTAAACATGCTAATTTTAGCTCTAACACTGATGATCCACCTACAAATGTGAACTGACGTTCAAAAATAAAACATTTGAAAACGGACCATTTTCCACATTTCTGAAGCATGACGTAATGGGGGGTGTTATCTCTTTTGTCGAAAATCAGCCATTTTTGCTCGAACATTAAATGCCTCCAAATGGTATTTATTTAACTTCCCGAGCCCCTGGAAGCATGAAAATCACTTTAAACATACTAATTTTAGCTCTAACACTGATGATCCACCTACAAATGTGAACTGACGTTCAAAAATAAAACATTTGAAAACGGACCATTTTCCACATTTCGGAAGCATGACGTAATGGGGGGGTGTTATCTCTTTTGTCGAAAATCAGCCGTTTTTGCTCGAACATTAAATGCCTCCAAATGGTATTTAATTAACTTCCCTGGGTGAAGAAACCCTTTTTGAGAACTCAGAGTGAGTAAATTGGCCATTTTCATGCACTTTTAACCATTCCATAAATCTTGTGTTTAGGGCCCCTGGAAGCATGAAAATCACTTTAAACATGCTAATTTTAGCTCTAACACTGATGATCCACCTACAAATGTGAACTGACTTTCAAAAATAAAACATTTGAAAACGGACCATTTTCCACATTTCTGAAGCATGACGTAATGGGGGGGTGTTATCTCTTTTGTCGAAAATCAGCCGTTTTTGCTCGAACATTAAATGCCTCCAAATGGTATTTAATTAACTTCCCGGGGTGACGAAACCCTTTTTGAGAACTCAGAGTGAGTAAATTGGCCATTTTCATGCACTTTTAACCATTCCATAAATCTTGTGTTTAGGGCCCCTGGAAGCATGAAAATCACTTTAAACATGCCAATGTTAGCTCTAACACTGATGATCCACCTACAAATGTGAACTGACGTTCAAAAATCAAACATTTGAAAACGGACCATTTTCCACATTTCTGAAGCATGACGTAATGGGGGGGTGTTATCTCTTTTGTCGAGATTCAGCCGTTTTTGCTTGAACATTAAATGCCTCCAAATAGTATTTAATTCTCTTCCCGAGCCCCTGGAAGCATGAAAATCACTTTAAACATGCTAATTTTAGCTCTAACACTGATGATCCACCTACAAATGTGAACTGACGTTCAAAAATAAAACATTTGAAAACGGACCATTTTCCACATTTCTGAAGCATGACGTAATGGGGGGGTGTTATCTCTTTTGTCGAAAATCAGCCGTTTTTGCTCGAACATTAAATGCCTCCAAATGGTATTTAATTAACTTCCCGGGGTGAAGAAACCCTTTTTGAGAACTCAGAGTGAGTAAATTGGCCATTTTCATGCACTTTTAACCATTCCATAAATCTTGTGTTTAGGGCCCCTAGAAGCATGAAAATCACTTTAAACATGCCAATGTTAGCTCTAACACTGATGATCCACCTATAAATGTGAACTGACGTTCAAAAATAAAACATTTGAAAACGGACCATTTTCCACATTTCTGAAGCATGACGTAATGGGGGGTGTTATCTCTTTTGTCGAAAATCAGCCATTTTTGCTCGAACATTAAATGCCTCCAAATGGTATTTAATTAACTTCCCGAGCCCCTGGAAGCATGAAAATCACTTTAAACATCCTAATTTTAGCTCTAACACTGATGATCCACCTACAAATGTGAACTGACGTTCAAAAATAAAACATTTGAAAACGGACCACTTTCCACATTTCTGAAGCATGACGTAATGGGGGGGGTGTTATCTCTTTTGTCGAAAATCAGCCGTTTTTGCTCGAACATTAAATGCCTCCAAATGGTATTTATTTAACTTCCCGAGCCCCTGGAAGCATGAAAATCACTTTAAACATACTAATTTTAGCTCTAACACTGATGATCCACCTACAAATGTGAACTGACGTTCAAAAATAAAACATTTGAAAACGGACCATTTTCCACATTTCGGAAGCATGACGTAATGGGGGGGTGTTATCTCTTTTGTCGAAAATCAGCCGTTTTTGCTCGAACATTAAATGCCTCCAAATGGTATTTAATTAACTTCCCGGGGTGAAGAAACCCTTTTTGAGAACTCAGAGTGAGTAAATTGGCCATTTTCATGCACTTTTAACCATTCCATAAATCTTGTGTTTAGGGCCCCTGGAAGCATGAAAATCACTTTAAACATGCCAATGTTAGCTCTAACACTGATGATCCACCTATAAATGTGAACTGACGTTCAAAAATAAAACATTTGAAAACGGACCATTTTCCACATTTCTGAAGCATGACGTAATGGGGGGGTGTTATCTCTTTTGTCGAAAATCAGCCGTTTTTGCTTGAACATTAAATGCCTCCAAATAGTATTTAATTCACTTTCCGAGCCACTGGAAGCATGAAAATCACTTTAAACATGCTAATTTGAGCTCTAACACTGATGATCCACCTACAAATGTGAACTGACGTTCAAAAATAAAACATTTGAAAACGGACCATTTTCCACATTTCTGAAGCATGACGTAATGGGGGGGTGTTATCTCTTTTGTCGAAAATCAGCCGTTTTTGCTCGAACATTAAATGCCTCCAAATGGTATTTATTTAACTTCCCGAGCCCCTGGAAGCATGAAAATCACTTTAAACATGCTAATTTTAGCTCTAACACTGATGATCCACCTACAAATGTGAACTGACGTTCAAAAATAAAACATTTGAAAACGGACCATTTTCCACATTTCTGAAGCATGACGTAATGGGGGGTGTTATCTCTTTTGTCGAAAATCAGCCGTTTTTGCTCGAACATTAAATGCCTCCAAATGGTATTTATTTAACTTCCCGAGCCCCTGGAAGCATGAAAATCACTTTAAACATACTAATTTTAGCTCTAACACTGATGATCCACCTACAAATGTGAACTGACGTTCAAAAATAAAACATTTGAAAACGGACCATTTTCCACATTTCGGAAGCATGACGTAATGGGGGGGTGTTATCTCTTTTGTCGAAAATCAGCCGTTTTTGCTCGAACATTAAATGCCTCCAAATGGTATTTAATTAACTTCCCTGGGTGAAGAAACCCTTTTTTGAGAACTCAGAGTGAGTAAATTGGCCATTTTCATGCACTTTTAACCATTCCATAAATCTTGTGTTTAGGGCCCCTGGAAGCATGAAAATCACTTTAAACATGCTAATTTTAGCTCTAACACTGATGATCCACCTACAAATGTGAACTGACGTTCAAAAATAAAACATTTGAAAACGGACCATTTTCCACATTTCTGAAGCATGACGTAATGGGGGGGTGTTATCTCTTTTGTCGAAAATCAGCCGTTTTTGCTTGAACATTAAATGCCTCCAAATGGTATTTAATTAACTTCCCGGGGTGACGGAACCCTTTTTGAGAACTCAGAGTGAGTAAATTGGCCATTTTCATGCACTTTTAACCATTCCATAAATCTTGTGTTTAGGGCCCCTGGAAGCATGAAAATCACTTTAAACATGCCAATGTTAGCTCTAACACTGATGATCCACCTACAAATGTGAACTGACGTTCAAAATCAAACATTTGAAAACGGACCATTTTCCACATTTCTGAAGCATGACGTAATGGGGGGGTGTTATCTCTTTTGTCGAGATTCAGCCGTTTTTGCTTGAACATTAAATGCCTCCAAATAGTATTTAATTCTCTTCCCGAGCCCCTGGAAGCATGAAAATCACTTTAAACATGCTAATTTTAGCTCTAACACTGATGATCCACCTACAAATGTGAACTGACGTTCAAAAATAAAACATTTGAAAACGGACCATTTTCCACATTTCTGAAGCATGACGTAATGGGGGGTGTTATCTCTTTTGTCGAAAATCAGCCATTTTTGCTCGAACATTAAATGCCTCCAAATGGTATTTAATTAACTTCCCGAGCCCCTGGAAGCATGAAAATCACTTTAAACATCCTAATTTTAGCTCTAACACTGATGATCCACCTACAAATGTGAACTGACGTTCAAAAATAAAACATTTGAAAACGGACCATTTTCCACATTTCTGAAGCATGACGTAATGGGGGGGTGTTATCTCTTTTGTCGAAAATCAGCCATTTTTGCTCGAACATTAAATGCCTCCAAATGGTATTTATTTAACTTCCCGAGCCCCTGGAAGCATGAAAATCACTTTAAACATACTAATTTTAGCTCTAACACTGATGATCCACCTACAAATGTGAACTGACGTTCAAAAATAAAACATTTGAAAACGGACCATTTTCCACATTTCGGAAGCATGACGTAATGGGGGGTGTTATCTCTTTTGTCGAAAATCAGCCGTTTTTGCTCGAACATTAAATGCCTCCAAGTGGTATTTAATTAACTTCCCTGGGTGAAGAAACCCTTTTTGAGAACTCAGAGTGAGTAAATTGGCCATTTTCATGCACTTTTAACCATTCCATAAATCTTGTGTTTAGGGCCCCTGGAAGCATGAAAATCACTTTAAACATGCTAATTTTAGCTCTAACACTGATGATCCACCTACAAATGTGAACTGACGTTCAAAAATAAAACATTTGAAAACGGACCATTTTCCACATTTTCTGAAGCATGACGTAATGGGGGGGGTGTTATCTCTTTTGTCGAAAATCAGCCGTTTTTGCTCGAACATTAAATGCCTCCAAATGGTATTTAATTAACTTCCCGGGGTGACGAAACCCTTTTTGAGAACTCAGAGTGAGTAAATTGGCCATTTTCATGCACTTTTAACCATTCCATAAAATCTTGTGTTTAGGGCCCCTGGAAGCATGAAAATCACTTTAAACATGCCAATGTTAGCTCTAACACTGATGATCCACCTACAAATGTGAACTGACGTTCAAAAATCAAACATTTGAAAACGGACCATTTTCCACATTTCTGAAGCATGACGTAATGGGGGGGTGTTATCTCTTTTGTCGAAAATCAGCCGTTTTTGCTTGAACATTAAATGCCTCCAAATAGTATTTAATTCTCTTCCCGAGCCCCTGGAAGCATGAAAATCACTTTAAACATGCTAATTTTAGCTCTAACACTGATGATCCACCTACAAATGTGAACTGACGTTCAAAAATAAAACATTTGAAAACGGACCATTTTCCACATTTCTGAAGCATGACGTAATGGGGGGGTGTTATCTCTTTTGTCGAAAATCAGCCGTTTTTGCTCGAACATTAAATGCCTCCAAATGGTATTTAATTAACTTCCCGGGGTGAAGAAACCCTTTTTGAGAACTCAGAGTGAGTAAATTGGCCATTTTCATGCACTTTTAACCATTCCATAAATCTTGTGTTTAGGGCCCCTGGAAGCATGAAAATCACTTTAAACATGCCAATCTTAGCTCTAACACTGATGATCCACCTACAAATGTGAACTGACGTTCAAAAATCAAACATTTGAAAACGGACCATTTTCCACATTTCTGAAGCATGACGTAATGGGGGGGTGTTATCTCTTTTGTCGAAAATCAGCCGTTTTTGCTTGAACATTAAATGCCTCCAAATAGTATTTAATTCACTTCCCGAGCCCCTGGAAGCATGAAAATCACTTTAAACATGCTAATTTTAGCTCTAACACTGATGATCCACCTACAAATGTGAACTGACGTTCAAAAATAAAACATTTGAAAACGGACCATTTTCCACATTTCTGAAGCATGACGTAATGGGGGGGTGTTATCTCTTTTGTCGAAAATCAGCCGTTTTTGCTCGAACATTAAATGCCTCCAAATGGTATTTAATTAACTTCCCGGGGTGAAGAAACCCTTTTTGAGAACTCAGAGTGAGTAAATTGGCCATTTTCATGCACTTTTAACCATTCTATAAATCTTGTGTTTAGGGCCCCTAGAAGCATGAAAATCACTTTAAACATGCCAATGTTAGCTCTAACACTGATGATCCACCTATAAATGTGAACTGACGTTCAAAAATAAAACATTTGAAAACGGGCCATTTTCCACATTTCTGAAGCATGACGTAATGGGGGGTGTTATCTCTTTTGTCGAAAATCAGCCATTTTTGCTCAAACATTAAATGCCTCCAAATGGTATTTAATTAACTTCCCGAGCCCCTGGAAGCATGAAAATCACTTTAAACATCCTAATTTTAGCTCTAACACTGATGATCCACCTACAAATGTGAACTGACGTTCAAAAATAAAACATTTGAAAACGGACCATTTTCCACATTTCTGAAGCATGACGTAATGGGGGGGGTGTTATCTCTTTTGTCGAAAATCAGCCGTTTTTGCTTGAACATTAAATGCCTTCAAATAGTATTTAATTCACTTCCCGAGCCCCTGGAAGCATGAAAATCACTTTAAACATGCTAATTTGAGCTCTAACACTGATGATCCACCTACAAATGTGAACTGACGTTCAGAAATGAAACATTTGAAAACGGACCATTTTCCACATTTCTGAAGCATGACGTAATGGGGGGGTGTTATCTCTTTTGTCGAAAATCAGCCGTTTTTGCTTGAACATTAAATGCCTCCAAATAGTATTTAATTCACTTTCCGAGCCCCTGGAAGCATGAAAATCACTTTAAACATGCTAATTTGAGCTCTAACACTGATGATCCACCTACAAATGTGAACTGACGTTCAAAAATAAAACATTTGAAAACGGACCATTTTCCACATTTCTGAAGCATGACGTAATGGGGGGGTGTTATCTCTTTTGTCGAAAATCAGCCGTTTTTGCTCGAACATTAAATGCCTCCAAATGGTATTTATTTAACTTCCCGAGCCCCTGGAAGCATGAAAATCACTTTAAACATGCTAATTTTAGCTCTAACACTGATGATCCACCTACAAATGTGAACTGACGTTCAAAAATAAAACATTTGAAAACGGACCATTTTCCACATTTCTGAAGCATGACGTAATGGGGGGTGTTATCTCTTTTGTCGAAAATCAGCCGTTTTTGCTCGAACATTAAATGCCTCCAAATGGTATTTATTTAACTTCCCGAGCCCCTGGAAGCATGAAAATCACTTTAAACATACTAATTTTAGCTCTAACACTGATGATCCACCTACAAATGTGAACTGACGTTCAAAAATAAAACATTTGAAAACGGACCATTTTCCACATTTCGGAAGCATGACGTAATGGGGGGGTGTTATCTCTTTTGTCGAAAATCAGCCGTTTTTGCTCGAACATTAAATGCCTCCAAATGGTATTTAATTAACTTCCCTGGGTGAAGAAACTCTTTTTGAGAACTCAGAGTGAGTAAATTGGCCATTTTCATGCACTTTTAACCATTCCATAAATCTTGTGTTTAGGGCCCCTGGAAGCATGAAAATCACTTTAAACATGCTAATTTTAGCTCTAACACTGATGATCCACCTACAAATGTGAACTGACGTTCAAAAATAAAACATTTGAAAACGGACCATTTTCCACATTTCTGAAGCATGACGTAATGGGGGGGTGTTATCTCTTTTGTCGAAAATCAGCCGTTTTTGCTTGAACATTAAATGCCTCCAAATAGTATTTAATTCTCTTCCCGAGCCCCTGGAAGCATGAAAATCACTTTAAACATGCTAATTTTAGTTCTAACACTGATGATCCACCTACAAATGTGAACTGACGTTCAAAAATAAAACATTTGAAAACGGACCATTTTCCACATTTCTGAAGCATGACGTAATGGGGGGGTGTTATCTCTTTTGTCGAAAATCAGCCGTTTTTGCTCGAACATTAAATGCCTCCAAATGGTATTTAATTAACTTCCCGGGGTGAAGAAACCCTTTTTGAGAACTCAGAGTGAGTAAATTGGCCATTTTCATGCACTTTTAACCATTCCATAAAACTTGTGTTTAGGGCCCCTGGAAGCATGAAAATCACTTTAAACATGCCAATGTTAGCTCTAACACTGATGATCCACCTACAAATGTGAACTGACGTTCAAAAATCAAACATTTGAAAACGGACCATTTTCCACATTTCTGAAGCATGACGTAATGGGGGGGTGTTATCTCTTTTGTCGAAAATCAGCCGTTTTTGCTTGAACATTAAATGCCTCCAAATAGTATTTAATTCACTTCCCGAGCCCCTGGAAGCATGAAAATCACTTTAAACATGCTAATTTTAGCTCTAACACTGATGATCCACCTACAAATGTGAACTGACGTTCAAAAATAAAACATTTGAAAACGGACCATTTTCCACATTTCTGAAGCATGACGTAATGGGGGGGTGTTATCTCTTTTGTCGAAAATCTGCAGTTTTTGCTCGAACATTAAATGCCTAAAAATGGTATTTAATTAACTTCCCGGGGTGAAGAAACCCTTTTTGAGAACTCAGAGTGAGTAAATTGGCCATTTTCATGCACTTTTAACCATTCCATAAATCTTGTGTTTAGGGCCCATAGAAGCATGAAAATCACTTTAAACATGCCAATGTTAGCTCTAACACTGATGATCCACCTATAAATGTGAACTGACGTTCAAAAATAAAACATTTGAAAACGGACCATTTTCCACATTTCTGAAGCATGACGTAATGGGGGGTGTTATCTCTTTTGTCGAAAATCAGCCATTTTTGCTCGAACATTAAATGCCTCCAAATGGTATTTAATTAACTTCCCGAGCCCCTGGAAGCATGAAAATCACTTTAAACATCCTAATTTTAGCTCTAACACTGATGATCCACCTACAAATGTGAACTGACGTTCAAAAATAAAACATTTGAAAACGGACCATTTTCCACATTTCTGAAGCATGACGTAATGGGGGGGGTGTTATCTCTTTTGTCGAAAATCAGCCGTTTTTGCTTGAACATTAAATGCCTTCAAATAGTATTTAATTCACTTCCCGAGCCCCTGGAAGCATGAAAATCACTTTAAACATGCTAATTTGAGCTCTAACACTGATGATCCACCTACAAATGTGAACTGACGTTCAGAAATGAAACATTTGAAAACGGACCATTTTCCACATTTCTGAAGCATGACGTAATGGGGGGGTGTTATCTCTTTTGTCGAAAATCAGCCGTTTTTGCTCGAACATTAAATGCCTCCAAATGGTATTTAATTAACTTCCCGGGGTGAAGAAACCCTTTTTGAGAACTCAGAGTGAGTAAATTGGCCATTTTCATGCACTTTTAACCATTCCATAAATCTTGTGTTTAGGGCCCCTGGAAGCATGAAAATCACTTTAAACATGCCAATGTTAGCTCTAACACTGATGATCCACCTATAAATGTGAACTGACGTTCAAAAATAAAACATTTGAAAACGGACCATTTTCCACATTTCTGAAGCATGACGTAATGGGGGGGTGTTATCTCTTTTGTCGAAAATCAGCCGTTTTTGCTTGAACATTAAATGCCTCCAAATAGTATTTAATTCACTTTCCGAGCCCCTGGAAGCATGAAAATCACTTTAAACATGCTAATTTGAGCTCTAACACTGATGATCCACCTACAAATGTGAACTGACGTTCAAAAATAAAACATTTGAAAACGGACCATTTTCCACATTTCTGAAGCATGACGTAATGGGGGGGTGTTATCTCTTTTGTCGAAAATCAGCCGTTTTTGCTCGAACATTAAATGCCTCCAAATGGTATTTATTTAACTTCCCGAGCCCCTGGAAGCATGAAAATCACTTTAAACATGCTAATTTTAGCTCTAACACTGATGATCCACCTACAAATGTGAACTGACGTTCAAAAATAAAACATTTGAAAACGGACCATTTTCCACATTTCTGAAGCATGACGTAATGGGGGGTGTTATCTCTTTTGTCGAAAATCAGCCGTTTTTGCTCGAACATTAAATGCCTCCAAATGGTATTTATTTAACTTCCCGGGGTGAAGAAACCCTTTTTGAGAACTCAGAGTGAGTAAATTGGCCATTTTCATGCACTTTTAACCATTCTATAAATCTTGTGTTTAGGGCCCCTGGAAGCATGAAAATCACTTTAAACATGCCAATGTTAGCTCTAACACTGATGATCCACCTATAAATGTGAACTGACGTTCAAAAATAAAACATTTGAAAACGGACCATTTTCCACATTTCTGAAGCATGACGTAATGGGGGGGTGTTATCTCTTTTGTCGAAAATCAGCCGTTTTTGCTTGAACATTAAATGCCTCCAAATAGTATTTAATTCACTTTCCGAGCCCCTGGAAGCATGAAAATCACTTTAAACATGCTAATTTGAGCTCTAACACTGATGATCCACCTACAAATGTGAACTGACGTTCAAAAATAAAACATTTGAAAACGGACCATTTTCCACATTTCTGAAGCATGACGTAATGGGGGGGTGTTATCTCTTTTGTCGAAAATCAGCCGTTTTTGCTCGAACATTAAATGCCTCCAAATGGTATTTATTTAACTTCCCGAGCCCCTGGAAGCATGAAAATCACTTTAAACATGCTAATTTTAGCTCTAACACTGATGATCCACCTACAAATGTGAACTGACGTTCAAAAATAAAACATTTGAAAACGGACCATTTTCCACATTTCTGAAGCATGACGTAATGGGGGGTGTTATCTCTTTTGTCGAAAATCAGCCGTTTTTGCTCGAACATTAAATGCCTCCAAATGGTATTTATTTAACTTCCCGAGCCCCTGGAAGCATGAAAATCACTTTAAACATACTAATTTTAGCTCTAACACTGATGATCCACCTACAAATGTGAACTGACGTTCAAAAATAAAACATTTGAAAACGGACCATTTTCCACATTTCGGAAGCATGACGTAATGGGGGGGTGTTATCTCTTTTGTCGAAAATCAGCCGTTTTTGCTCGAACATTAAATGCCTCCAAATGGTATTTAATTAACTTCCCTGGGTGAAGAAACTCTTTTTGAGAACTCAGAGTGAGTAAATTGGCCATTTTCATGCACTTTTAACCATTCCATAAATCTTGTGTTTAGGGCCCCTGGAAGCATGAAAATCACTTTAAACATGCTAATTTTAGCTCTAACACTGATGATCCACCTACAAATGTGAACTGACGTTCAAAAATAAAACATTTGAAAACGGACCATTTTCCACATTTCTGAAGCATGACGTAATGGGGGGGTGTTATCTCTTTTGTCGAAAATCAGCCGTTTTTGCTTGAACATTAAATGCCTCCAAATAGTATTTAATTCTCTTCCCGAGCCCCTGGAAGCATGAAAATCACTTTAAACATGCTAATTTTAGCTCTAACACTGATGATCCACCTACAAATGTGAACTGACGTTCAAAAATAAAACATTTGAAAACGGACCATTTTCCACATTTCTGAAGCATGACGTAATGGGGGGGTGTTATCTCTTTTGTCGAAAATCAGCCGTTTTTGCTCGAACATTAAATGCCTCCAAATGGTATTTAATTAACTTCCCGGGGTGAAGAAACCCTTTTTGAGAACTCAGAGTGAGTAAATTGGCCATTTTCATGCACTTTTAACCATTCCATAAAACTTGTGTTTAGGGCCCCTGGAAGCATGAAAATCACTTTAAACATGCCAATGTTAGCTCTAACACTGATGATCCACCTACAAATGTGAACTGACGTTCAAAAATCAAACATTTGAAAACGGACCATTTTCCACATTTCTGAAGCATGACGTAATGGGGGGGTGTTATCTCTTTTGTCGAAAATCAGCCGGTTTTGCTTGAACATTAAATGCCTCCAAATAGTATTTAATTCACTTCCCGAGCCCCTGGAAGCATGAAAATCACTTTAAACATGCTAATTTTAGCTCTAACACTGATGATCCACCTACAAATGTGAACTGACGTTCAAAAATAAAACATTTGAAAACGGACCATTTTCCACATTTCTGAAGCATGACGTAATGGGGGGGTGTTATCTCTTTTGTCGAAAATCTGCAGTTTTTGCTCGAACATTAAATGCCTAAAAATGGTATTTAATTAACTTCCCGGGGTGAAGAAACCCTTTTTGAGAACTCAGAGTGAGTAAATTGGCCATTTTCATGCACTTTTAACCATTCCATAAATCTTGTGTTTAGGGCCCATAGAAGCATGAAAATCACTTTAAACATGCCAATGTTAGCTCTAACACTGATGATCCACCTATAAATGTGAACTGACGTTCAAAAATAAAACATTTGAAAACGGACCATTTTCCACATTTCTGAAGCATGACGTAATGGGGGGTGTTATCTCTTTTGTCGAAAATCAGCCATTTTTGCTCGAACATTAAATGCCTCCAAATGGTATTTAATTAACTTCCCGAGCCCCTGGAAGCATGAAAATCACTTTAAACATCCTAATTTTAGCTCTAACACTGATGATCCACCTACAAATGTGAACTGACGTTCAAAAATAAAACATTTGAAAACGGACCATTTTCCACATTTCTGAAGCATGACGTAATGGGGGGGGTGTTATCTCTTTTGTCGAAAATCAGCCGTTTTTGCTTGAACATTAAATGCCTTCAAATAGTATTTAATTCACTTCCCGAGCCCCTGGAAGCATGAAAATCACTTTAAACATGCTAATTTGAGCTCTAACACTGATGATCCACCTACAAATGTGAACTGACGTTCAGAAATGAAACATTTGAAAACGGACCATTTTCCACATTTCTGAAGCATGACGTAATGGGGGGGTGTTATCTCTTTTGTCGAAAATCAGCCGTTTTTGCTCGAACATTAAATGCCTCCAAATGGTATTTAATTAACTTCCCGGGGTGAAGAAACCCTTTTTGAGAACTCAGAGTGAGTAAATTGGCCATTTTCATGCACTTTTAACCATTCCATAAATCTTGTGTTTAGGGCCCCTGGAAGCATGAAAATCACTTTAAACATGCCAATGTTAGCTCTAACACTGATGATCCACCTATAAATGTGAACTGACGTTCAAAAATAAAACATTTGAAAACGGACCATTTTCCACATTTCTGAAGCATGACGTAATGGGGGGGTGTTATCTCTTTTGTCGAAAATCAGCCGTTTTTGCTTGAACATTAAATGCCTCCAAATAGTATTTAATTCACTTTCCGAGCCCCTGGAAGCATGAAAATCACTTTAAACATGCTAATTTGAGCTCTAACACTGATGATCCACCTACAAATGTGAACTGACGTTCAAAAATGAAACATTTGAAAACGGACCATTTTCCACATTTCTGAAGCATGACGTAATGGGGGGGTGTTATCTCTTTTGTCGAAAATCAGCCGTTTTTGCTCGAACATTAAATGCCTCCAAATGGTATTTATTTAACTTCCCGAGCCCCTGGAAGCATGAAAATCACTTTAAACATGCTAATTTTAGCTCTAACACTGATGATCCACCTACAAATGTGAACTGACGTTCAAAAATAAAACATTTGAAAACGGACCATTTTCCACATTTCTGAAGCATGACGTAATGGGGGGTGTTATCTCTTTTGTCGAAAATCAGCCGTTTTTGCTCGAACATTAAATGCCTCCAAATGGTATTTATTTAACTTCCCGAGCCCCTGGAAGCATGAAAATCACTATAAACATACTAATTTTAGCTCTAACACTGATGATCCACCTACAAATGTGAACTGACGTTCAAAAATAAAACATTTGAAAACGGACCATTTTCCACATTTCGGAAGCATGACGTAATGGGGGGGTGTTATCTCTTTTGTCGAAAATCAGCCGTTTTTGCTCGAACATTAAATGCCTCCAAATGGTATTTAATTAACTTCCCTGGGTGAAGAAACCCTTTTTGAGAACACAGAGTGAGTAAATTGGCCATTTTCATGCACTTTTAACCGTTCCATAAATCTTGTGTTTAGGGCCCCTGGAAGCATGAAAATCACTTTAAACATGCTAATTTTAGCTCTAACACTGATGATCCACCTACAAATGTGAACTGACGTTCAAAAATAAAACATTTGAAAACGGACCATTTTCCACATTTCTGAAGCATGACGTAATGGGGGGGGTGTTATCTCTTTTGTCGAAAATCAGCCGTTTTTGCTCGAACATTAAATGCCTCCAAATGGTATTTAATTAACTTCCCGGGGTGACGAAACCCTTTTTGAGAACTCAGAGTGAGTAAATTGGCCATTTTCATGCACTTTTAACCATTCCATAAATCTTGTGTTTAGGGCCCCTGGAAGCATGAAAATCACTTTAAACATGCCAATGTTAGCTCTAACACTGATGATCCACCTACAAATGTGAACTGACGTTCAAAAATCAAACATTTGAAAACGGACCATTTTCCACATTTCTGAAGCATGACGTAATGGGGGGGTGTTATCTCTTTTGTCAAAAATCAGCCGTTTTTGCTTGAACATTAAATGCCTCCAAATAGTATTTAATTCTCTTCCCGAGCCCCTGGAAGCATGAAAATCACTTTAAACATGCTAATTTTAGCTCTAACACTGATGATCCACCTACAAATGTGAACTGACGTTCAAAAATAAAACATTTGAAAACGGACCATTTTCCACATTTCTGAAGCATGACGTAATGGGGGGGTGTTATCTCTTTTGTCGAAAATCAGCCGTTTTTGCTCGAACATTAAATGCCTCCAAATGGTATTTAATTAACTTCCCGGGGTGAAGAAACCCTTTTTGAGAACTCAGAGTGAGTAAATTGGCCATTTTCATGCACTTTTAACCATTCCATAAATCTTGTGTTTAGGGCCCCTGGAAGCATGAAAATCACTTTAAACATGCCAATGTTAGCTCTAACACTGATGATCCACCTACAAATGTGAACTGACGTTCAAAAATCAAACATTTGAAAACGGACCATTTTCCACATTTCTGAAGCATGACGTAATGGGGGGGTGTTATCTCTTTTGTCGAAAATCAGCCGTTTTTGCTTGAACATTAAATGCCTCCAAATAGTATTTAATTCACTTCCCGAGCCCCTGGAAGCATGAAAATCACTTTAAACATGCTAATTTTAGCTCTAACACTGATGATCCACCTACAAATGTGAACTGACGTTCAAAAATAAAACATTTGAAAACGGACCATTTTCCACATTTCTGAAGCATGACGTAATGGGGGGGTGTTATCTCTTTTGTCGAAAATCAGCCGTTTTTGCTCGAACATTAAATGCCTCCAAATGGTATTTAATTAACTTCCCGGGGTGAAGAAACCCTTTTTGAGAACTCAGAGTGAGTAAATTGGCCATTTTCATGCACTTTTAACCATTCCATAAATCTTGTGTTTAGGGCCCCTGGAAGCATGAAAATCACTTTAAACATGCCAATGTTAGCTCTAACACTGATGATCCACCTACAAATGTGAACTGACGTTCAAAAATCAAACATTTGAAAACGGACCATTTTCCACATTTCTGAAGCATGACGTAATGGGGGGGTGTTATCTCTTTTGTCGAAAATCAGCCGTTTTTGCTTGAACATTAAATGCCTCCAAATAGTATTTAATTCACTTCCCGAGCCCCTGGAAGCATGAAAATCACTTTAAACATGCTAATTTTAGCTCTAACACTGATGATCCACCTACAAATGTGAACTGACGTTCAAAAATAAAGCATTTGAAAACGGACCATTTTCCACATTTCTGAAGCATGACGTAATGGGGGGGTGTTATCTCTTTTGTCGAAAATCAGCCGTTTTTGCTCGAACATTAAATGCCTCCAAATGGTATTTAATTAACTTCCCGGGGTGAAGAAACCCTTTTTGAGAACTCAGAGTGAGTAAATTGGCCATTTTCATGCACTTTTAACCATTCCATAAATCTTGTGTTTAGGGCCCCTAGAAGCATGAAAATCACTTTAAACATGCCAATGTTAGCTCTAACACTGATGATCCACCTATAAATGTGAACTGACGTTCAAAAATAAAACATTTGAAAACGGACCATTTTCCACATTTCTGAAGCATGACGTAATGGGGGGTGTTATCTCTTTTGTCGAAAATCAGCCATTTTTGCTCGAACATTAAATGCCTCCAAATGGTATTTAATTAACTTCCCGAGCCCCTGGAAGCATGAAAATCACTTTAAACATCCTAATTTTAGCTCTAACACTGATGATCCACCTACAAATGTGAACTGACGTTCAAAAATAAAACATTTGAAAACGGACCATTTTCCACATTTCTGAAGCATGACGTAATGGGGGGGGTGTTATCTCTTTTGTCGAAAATCAGCCGTTTTTGCTTGAACATTAAATGCCTTCAAATAGTATTTAATTCACTTCCCGAGCCCCTGGAAGCATGAAAATCACTTTAAACATGCTAATTTGAGCTCTAACACTGATGATCCACCTACAAATGTGAACTGACGTTCAGAAATGAAACATTTGAAAACGGACCATTTTCCACATTTCTGAAGCATGACGTAATGGGGGGGTGTTATCTCTTTTGTCGAAAATCAGCCGTTTTTGCTCGAACATTAAATGCCTCCAAATGGTATTTAATTAACTTCCCGGGGTGAAGAAACCCTTTTTGAGAACTCAGAGTGAGTAAATTGGCCATTTTCATGCACTTTTAACCATTCCATAAATCTTGTGTTTAGGGCCCCTGGAAGCATGAAAATCACTTTAAACATGCCAATGTTAGCTCTAACACTGATGATCCACCTATAAATGTGAACTGACGTTCAAAAATAAAACATTTGAAAACGGACCATTTTCCACATTTCTGAAGCATGACGTAATGGGGGGGTGTTATCTCTTTTGTCGAAAATCAGCCGTTTTTGCTTGAACATTAAATGCCTCCAAATAGTATTTAATTCACTTTCCGAGCCCCTGGAAGCATGAAAATCACTTTAAACATGCTAATTTGAGCTCTAACACTGATGATCCACCTACAAATGTGAACTGACGTTCAAAAATAAAACATTTGAAAACGGACCATTTTCCACATTTCTGAAGCATGACGTAATGGGGGGGTGTTATCTCTTTTGTCGAAAATCAGCCGTTTTTGCTCGAACATTAAATGCCTCCAAATGGTATTTATTTAACTTCCCGAGCCCCTGGAAGCATGAAAATCACTTTAAACATGCTAATTTTAGCTCTAACACTGATGATCCACCTACAAATGTGAACTGACGTTCAAAAATAAAACATTTGAAAACGGACCATTTTCCACATTTCTGAAGCATGACGTAATGGGGGGTGTTATCTCTTTTGTCGAAAATCAGCCGTTTTTGCTCGAACATTAAATGCCTCCAAATGGTATTTATTTAACTTCCCGAGCCCCTGGAAGCATGAAAATCACTTTAAACATGCTAATTTTAGCTCTAACACTGATGATCCACCTACAAATGTGAACTGACGTTCAAAAATAAAACATTTGAAAACGGACCATTTTCCACATTTCTGAAGCATGACGTAATGGGGGGGTGTTATCTCTTTTGTCGAAAATCAGCCGTTTTTGCTCGAACATTAAATGCCTCCAAATGGTATTTAATTAACTTCCCGGGGTGAAGAAACCCTTTTTGAGAACTCAGAGTGAGTAAATTGGCCATTTTCATGCACTTTTAACCATTCCATAAATCTTGTGTTTAGGGCCCCTAGAAGCATGAAAATCACTTTAAACATGCCAATGTTAGCTCTAACACTGATGATCCACCTATAAATGTGAACTGACGTTCAAAAATAAAACATTTGAAAACGGACCATTTTCCACATTTCTGAAGCATGACGTAATGGGGGGTGTTATCTCTTTTGTCGAAAATCAGCCATTTTTGCTCGAACATTAAATGCCTCCAAATGGTATTTAATTAACTTCCCGAGCCACTGGAAGCATGAAAATCACTTTAAACATCCTAATTTTAGCTCTAACACTGATGATCCACCTACAAATGTGAACTGACGTTCAAAAATAAAACATTTGAAAACGGACCATTTTCCACATTTCTGAAGCATGACGTAATGGGGGGGGTGTTATCTCTTTTGTCGAAAATCAGCCATTTTTGCTCGAACATTAAATGCCTCCAAATGGTATTTATTTAACTTCCCGAGCCCCTGGAAGCATGAAAATCACTTTAAACATACTAATTTTAGCTCTAACACTGATGATCCACCTACAAATGTGAACTGACGTTTAAAAATAAAACATTTGAAAACGGACCATTTTCCACATTTCGGAAGCATGACGTAATGGGGGGGTGTTATCTCTTTTGTCGAAAATCAGCCGTTTTTGCTCGAACATTAAATGCCTCCAAATGGTATTTAATTAACTTCCCTGGGTGAAGAAACCCTTTTTGAGAACTCAGAGTGAGTAAATTGGCCATTTTCATGCACTTTTAACCATTCCATAAATCTTGTGTTTAGGGCCCCTGGAAGCATGAAAATCACTTTAAACATGCTAATTTTAGCTCTAACACTGATGATCCACCTACAAATGTGAACTGACGTTCAAAAATAAAACATTTGAAAACGGACCATTTTCCACATTTCTGAAGCATGACGTAATGGGGGGGGTGTTATCTCTTTTGTCGAAAATCAGCCGTTTTTGCTCGAACATTAAATGCCTCCAAATGGTATTTAATTAACTTCCCGGGGTGACGAAACCCTTTTTGAGAACTCAGAGTGAGTAAATTGGCCATTTTCATGCACTTTTAACCATTCCATAAATCTTGTGTTTAGGGCCCCTGGAAGCATGAAAATCACTTTAAACATGCCAATGTTAGCTCTAACACTGATGATCCACCTACAAATGTGAACTGACGTTCAAAAATCAAACATTTGAAAACGGACCATTTTCCACATTTCTGAAGCATGACGTAATGGGGGGGTGTTATCTCTTTTGTCGAAAATCAGCCGTTTTTGCTTGAACATTAAATGCCTCCAAATAGTATTTAATTCTCTTCCCGAGCCCCTGGAAGCATGAAAATCACTTTAAACATGCTAATTTTAGCTCTAACACTGATGATCCACCTACAAATGTGAACTGACGTTCAAAAATAAAACATTTGAAAACGGACCATTTTCCACATTTCTGAAGCATGACGTAATGGGGGGGTGTTATCTCTTTTGTCGAAAATCAGCCGTTTTTGCTCGAACATTAAATGCCTCCAAATGGTATTTAATTAACTTCCCGGGGTGAAGAAACCCTTTTTGAGAACTCAGAGTGAGTAAATTGGCCATTTTCATGCACTTTTAACCATTCCATAAATCTTGTGTTTAGGGCCCCTGGAAGCATGAAAATCACTTTAAACATGCCAATGTTAGCTCTAACACTGATGATCCACCTACAAATGTGAACTGACGTTCAAAAATCAAACATTTGAAAACGGACCATTTTCCACATTTCTGAAGCATGACGTAATGGGGGGGTGTTATCTCTTTTGTCGAAAATCAGCCGTTTTTGCTTGAACATTAAATGCCTCCAAATAGTATTTAATTCACTTCCCGAGCCCCTGGAAGCATGAAAATCACTTTAAACATGCTAATTTTAGCTCTAACACTGATGATCCACCTACAAATGTGAACTGACGTTCAAAAATAAAACATTTGAAAACGGACCATTTTCCACATTTCTGAAGCATGACGTAATGGGGGGGTGTTATCTCTTTTGTCGAAAATCAGCCGTTTTTGCTCGAACATTAAATGCCTCCAAATGGTATTTAATTAACTTCCCGGGGTGAAGAAACCCTTTTTGAGAACTCAGAGTGAGTAAATTGGCCATTTTCATGCACTTTTAACCATTCTATAAATCTTGTGTTTAGGGCCCCTAGAAGCATGAAAATCACTTTAAACATGCCAATGTTAGCTCTAACACTGATGATCCACCTATAAATGTGAACTGACGTTCAAAAATAAAACATTTGAAAACGGGCCATTTTCCACATTTCTGAAGCATGACGTAATGGGGGGTGTTATCTCTTTTGTCGAAAATCAGCCATTTTTGCTCAAACATTAAATGCCTCCAAATGGTATTTAATTAACTTCCCGAGCCCCTGGAAGCATGAAAATCACTTTAAACATCCTAATTTTAGCTCTAACACTGATGATCCACCTACAAATGTGAACTGACGTTCAAAAATAAAACATTTGAAAACGGACCATTTTCCACATTTCTGAAGCATGACGTAATGGGGGGGGTGTTATCTCTTTTGTCGAAAATCAGCCGTTTTTGCTTGAACATTAAATGCCTTCAAATAGTATTTAATTCACTTCCCGAGCCCCTGGAAGCATGAAAATCACTTTAAACATGCTAATTTGAGCTCTAACACTGATGATCCACCTACAAATGTGAACTGACGTTCAGAAATGAAACATTTGAAAACGGACCATTTTCCACATTTCTGAAGCATGACGTAATGGGGGGGTGTTATCTCTTTTGTCGAAAATCAGCCGTTTTTGCTCGAACATTAAATGCCTCCAAATGGTATTTAATTAACTTCCCGGGGTGAAGAAACCCTTTTTGAGAACTCAGAGTGAGTAAATTGGCCATTTTCATGCACTTTTAACCATTCCATAAATCTTGTGTTTAGGGCCCCTGGAAGCATGAAAATCACTTTAAACATGCCAATGTTAGCTCTAACACTGATGATCCACCTATAAATGTGAACTGACGTTCAAAAATAAAACATTTGAAAACGGACCATTTTCCACATTTCTGAAGCATGACGTAATGGGGGGGTGTTATCTCTTTTGTCGAAAATCAGCCGTTTTTGCTTGAACATTAAATGCCTCCAAATAGTATTTAATTCACTTTCCGAGCCCCTGGAAGCATGAAAATCACTTTAAACATGCTAATTTGAGCTCTAACACTGATGATCCACCTACAAATGTGAACTGACGTTCAAAAATAAAACATTTGAAAACGGACCATTTTCCACATTTCTGAAGCATGACGTAATGGGGGGGTGTTATCTCTTTTGTCGAAAATCAGCCGTTTTTGCTCGAACATTAAATGCCTCCAAATGGTATTTATTTAACTTCCCGAGCCCCTGGAAGCATGAAAATCACTTTAAACATGCTAATTTTAGCTCTAACACTGATGATCCACCTACAAATGTGAACTGACGTTCAAAAATAAAACATTTGAAAACGGACCATTTTCCACATTTCTGAAGCATGACGTAATGGGGGGTGTTATCTCTTTTGTCGAAAATCAGCCGTTTTTGCTCGAACATTAAATGCCTCCAAATGGTATTTATTTAACTTCCCGAGCCCCTGGAAGCATGAAAATCACTTTAAACATACTAATTTTAGCTCTAACACTGATGATCCACCTACAAATGTGAACTGACGTTCAAAAATAAAACATTTGAAAACGGACCATTTTCCACATTTCGGAAGCATGACGTAATGGGGGGGTGTTATCTCTTTTGTCGAAAATCAGCCGTTTTTGCTCGAACATTAAATGCCTCCAAATGGTATTTAATTAACTTCCCTGGGTGAAGAAACTCTTTTTGAGAACTCAGAGTGAGTAAATTGGCCATTTTCATGCACTTTTAACCATTCCATAAATCTTGTGTTTAGGGCCCCTGGAAGCATGAAAATCACTTTAAACATGCTAATTTTAGCTCTAACACTGATGATCCACCTACAAATGTGAACTGACGTTCAAAAATAAAACATTTGAAAACGGACCATTTTCCACATTTCTGAAGCATGACGTAATGGGGGGGGTGTTATCTCTTTTGTCGAAAATCAGCCGTTTTTGCTCGAACATTAAATGCCTCCAAATGGTATTTAATTAACTTCCCGGGGTGACGAAACCCTTTTTGAGAACTCAGAGTGAGTAAATTGGCCATTTTCATGCACTTTCAACCATTCCATAAATCTTGTGTTTAGGGCCCCTGGAAGCATGAAAATCACTTTAAACATGCCAATGTTAGCTCTAACACTGATGATCCACCTACAAATGTGAACTGACGTTCAAAAATCAAACATTTGAAAACGGACCATTTTCCACATTTCTGAAGCATGACGTAATGGGGGGGTGTTATCTCTTTTGTCGAAAATCAGCCGTTTTTGCTTGAACATTAAATGCCTCCAAATAGTATTTAATTCTCTTCCCGAGCCCCTGGAAGCATGAAAATCACTTTAAACATGCTAATTTTAGCTCTAACACTGATGATCCACCTACAAATGTGAACTGACGTTCAAAAATAAAACATTTGAAAACGGACCATTTTCCACATTTCTGAAGCATGACGTAATGGGGGGGTGTTATCTCTTTTGTCGAAAATCAGCCGTTTTTGCTCGAACATTAAATGCCTCCAAATGGTATTTAATTAACTTCCCGGGGTGAAGAAACCCTTTTTGAGAACTCAGAGTGAGTAAATTGGCCATTTTCATGCACTTTTAACCATTCCATAAAACTTGTGTTTAGGGCCCCTGGAAGCATGAAAATCACTTTAAACATGCCAATGTTAGCTCTAACACTGATGATCCACCTACAAATGTGAACTGACGTTCAAAAATCAAACATTTGAAAACGGACCATTTTCCACATTTCTGAAGCATGACGTAATGGGGGGGTGTTATCTCTTTTGTCGAAAATCAGCCGTTTTTGCTTGAACATTAAATGCCTCCAAATAGTATTTAATTCACTTCCCGAGCCCCTGGAAGCATGAAAATCACTTTAAACATGCTAATTTTAGCTCTAACACTGATGATCCACCTACAAATGTGAACTGACGTTCAAAAATAAAACATTTGAAAACGGACCATTTTCCACATTTCTGAAGCATGACGTAATGGGGGGGTGTTATCTCTTTTGTCGAAAATCTGCAGTTTTTGCTCGAACATTAAATGCCTCCAAATGGTATTTAATTAACTTCCCGGGGTGAAGAAACCCTTTTTGAGAACTCAGAGTGAGTAAATTGGCCATTTTCATGCACTTTTAACCATTCCATAAATCTTGTGTTTAGGGCCCCTAGAAGCATGAAAATCACTTTAAACATGCCAATGTTAGCTCTAACACTGATGATCCACCTATAAATGTGAACTGACGTTCAAAAATAAAACATTTGAAAACGGACCATTTTCCACATTTCTGAAGCATGACGTAATGGGGGGTGTTATCTCTTTTGTCGAAAATCAGCCATTTTTGCTCGAACATTAAATGCCTCCAAATGGTATTTAATTAACTTCCCGAGCCCCTGGAAGCATGAAAATCACTTTAAACATCCTAATTTTAGCTCTAACACTGATGATCCACCTACAAATGTGAACTGACGTTCAAAAATAAAACATTTGAAAACGGACCATTTTCCACATTTCTGAAGCATGACGTAATGGGGGGGGTGTTATCTCTTTTGTCGAAAATCAGCCGTTTTTGCTTGAACATTAAATGCCTTCAAATAGTATTTAATTCACTTCCCGAGCCCCTGGAAGCATGAAAATCACTTTAAACATGCTAATTTGAGCTCTAACACTGATGATCCACCTACAAATGTGAACTGACGTTCAGAAATGAAACATTTGAAAACGGACCATTTTCCACATTTCTGAAGCATGACGTAATGGGGGGGTGTTATCTCTTTTGTCGAAAATCAGCCGTTTTTGCTCGAACATTAAATGCCTCCAAATGGTATTTAATTAACTTCCCGGGGTGAAGAAACCCTTTTTGAGAACTCAGAGTGAGTAAATTGGCCATTTTCATGCACTTTTAACCATTCCATAAATCTTGTGTTTAGGGCCCCTGGAAGCATGAAAATCACTTTAAACATGCCAATGTTAGCTCTAACACTGATGATCCACCTATAAATGTGAACTGACGTTCAAAAATAAAACATTTGAAAACGGACCATTTTCCACATTTCTGAAGCATGACGTAATGGGGGGGTGTTATCTCTTTTGTCGAAAATCAGCCGTTTTTGCTTGAACATTAAATGCCTCCAAATAGTATTTAATTCACTTTCCGAGCCCCTGGAAGCATGAAAATCACTTTAAACATGCTAATTTGAGCTCTAACACTGATGATCCACCTACAAATGTGAACTGACGTTCAAAAATAAAACATTTGAAAACGGACCATTTTCCACATTTCTGAAGCATGACGTAATGGGGGGGTGTTATCTCTTTTGTCGAAAATCAGCCGTTTTTGCTCGAACATTAAATGCCTCCAAATGGTATTTATTTAACTTCCCGAGCCCCTGGAAGCATGAAAATCACTTTAAACATGCTAATTTTAGCTCTAACACTGATGATCCACCTACAAATGTGAACTGACGTTCAAAAATAAAACATTTGAAAACGGACCATTTTCCACATTCCGAAGCATGACGTAATGGGGGGTGTTATCTCTTTTGTCGAAAATCAGCCGTTTTTGCTCGAACATTAAATGCCTCCAAATGGTATTTATTTAACTTCCCGAGCCCCTGGAAGCATGAAAATCACTTTAAACATACTAATTTTAGCTCTAACACTGATGATCCACCTACAAATGTGAACTGACGTTCAAAAATAAAACATTTGAAAACGGACCATTTTCCACATTTCGGAAGCATGACGTAATGGGGGGGTGTTATCTCTTTTGTCGAAAATCAGCCGTTTTTGCTCGAACATTAAATGCCTCCAAATGGTATTTAATTAACTTCCCTGGGTGAAGAAACCCTTTTTGAGAACACAGAGTGAGTAAATTGGCCATTTTCATGCACTTTTAACCATTCCATAAATCTTGTGTTTAGGGCCCCTGGAAGCATGAAAATCACTTTAAACATGCTAATTTTAGCTCTAACACTGATGATCCACCTACAAATGTGAACTGACGTTCAAAAATAAAACATTTGAAAACGGACCATTTTCCACATTTCGGAAGCATGACGTAATGGGGGGGTGTTATCTCTTTTGTCGAAAATCAGCCGTTTTTGCTCGAACATTAAATGCCTCCAAATGGTATTTAATTAACTTCCCTGGGTGAAGAAACCCTTTTTGAGAACTCAGAGTGAGTAAATTGGCCATTTTCATGCACTTTTAACCATTCCATAAATCTTGTGTTTAGGGCCCCTAGAAGCATGAAAATCACTTTAAACATGCCAATGTTAGCTCTAACACTGATGATCCACCTATAAATGTGAACTGACGTTCAAAAATAAAACATTTGAAAACGGACCATTTTCCACATTTCTGAAGCATGACGTAATGGGGGGTGTTATCTCTTTTGTCGAAAATCAGCCATTTTTGCTCGAACATTAAATGCCTCCAAATGGTATTTAATTAACTTCCCGAGCCCCTGGAAGCATGAAAATCACTTTAAACATCCTAATTTTAGCTCTAACACTGATGATCCACCTACAAATGTGAACTGACGTTCAAAAATAAAACATTTGAAAACGGACCATTTTCCACATTTCTGAAGCATGACGTAATGGGGGGGGTGTTATCTCTTTTGTCGAAAATCAGCCGTTTTTGCTTGAACATTAAATGCCTTCAAATAGTATTTAATTCACTTCCCGAGCCCCTGGAAGCATGAAAATCACTTTAAACATGCTAATTTGAGCTCTAACACTGATGATCCACCTACAAATGTGAACTGACGTTCAGAAATGAAACATTTGAAAACGGACCATTTTCCACATTTCTGAAGCATGACGTAATGGGGGGGTGTTATCTCTTTTGTCGAAAATCAGCCGTTTTTGCTCGAACATTAAATGCCTCCAAATGGTATTTAATTAACTTCCCGGGGTGAAGAAACCCTTTTTGAGAACTCAGAGTGAGTAAATTGGCCATTTTCATGCACTTTTAACCATTCCATAAATCTTGTGTTTAGGGCCCCTGGAAGCATGAAAATCACTTTAAACATGCCAATGTTAGCTCTAACACTGATGATCCACCTATAAATGTGAACTGATGTTCAAAAATAAAACATTTGAAAACGGACCATTTTCCACATTTCTGAAGCATGACGTAATGGGGGGGTGTTATCTCTTTTGTCGAAAATCAGCCGTTTTTGCTTGAACATTAAATGCCTCCAAATAGTATTTAATTCACTTTCCGAGCCCCTGGAAGCATGAAAATCACTTTAAACATGCTAATTTGAGCTCTAACACTGATGATCCACCTACAAATGTGAACTGACGTTCAAAAATAAAACATTTGAAAACGGACCATTTTCCACATTTCTGAAGCATGACGTAATGGGGGGGTGTTATCTCTTTTGTCGAAAATCAGCCGTTTTTGCTCGAACATTAAATGCCTCCAAATGGTATTTATTTAACTTCCCGAGCCCCTGGAAGCATGAAAATCACTTTAAACATGCTAATTTTAGCTCTAACACTGATGATCCACCTACAAATGTGAACTGACGTTCAAAAATAAAACATTTGAAAACGGACCATTTTCCACATTTCTGAAGCATGACGTAATGGGGGGTGTTATCTCTTTTGTCGAAAATCAGCCGTTTTTGCTCGAACATTAAATGCCTCCAAATGGTATTTATTTAACTTCCCGAGCCCCTGGAAGCATGAAAATCACTTTAAACATGCTAATTTTAGCTCTAACACTGATGATCCACCTACAAATGTGAACTGACGTTCAAAAATAAAACATTTGAAAACGGACCATTTTCCACATTTCTGAAGCATGACGTAATGGGGGGGTGTTATCTCTTTTGTCGAAAATCAGCCGTTTTTGCTCGAACATTAAATGCCTCCAAATGGTATTTAATTAACTTCCCGGGGTGAAGAAACCCTTTTTGAGAACTCAGAGTGAGTAAATTGGCCATTTTCATGCACTTTTAACCATTCCATAAATCTTGTGTTTAGGGCCCCTAGAAGCATGAAAATCACTTTAAACATGCCAATGTTAGCTCTAACACTGATGATCCACCTATAAATGTGAACTGACGTTCAAAAATAAAACATTTGAAAACGGACCATTTTCCACATTTCTGAAGCATGACGTAATGGGGGGTGTTATCTCTTTTGTCGAAAATCAGCCATTTTTGCTCGAACATTAAATGCCTCCAAATGGTATTTAATTAACTTCCCGAGCCCCTGGAAGCATGAAAATCACTTTAAACATCCTAATTTTAGCTCTAACACTGATGATCCACCTACAAATGTGAACTGACGTTCAAAAATAAAACATTTGAAAACGGACCATTTTCCACATTTCTGAAGCATGACGTAATGGGGGGGGTGTTATCTCTTTTGTCGAAAATCAGCCATTTTTGCTCGAACATTAAATGCCTCCAAATGGTATTTATTTAACTTCCCGAGCCCCTGGAAGCATGAAAATCACTTTAAACATACTAATTTTAGCTCTAACACTGATGATCCACCTACAAATGTGAACTGACGTTCAAAAATAAAACATTTGAAAACGGACCATTTTCCACATTTCGGAAGCATGACGTAATGGGGGGGTGTTATCTCTTTTGTCGAAAATCAGCCGTTTTTGCTCGAACATTAAATGCCTCCAAATGGTATTTAATTAACTTCCCTGGGTGAAGAAACCCTTTTTGAGAACTCAGAGTGAGTAAATTGGCCATTTTCATGCACTTTTAACCATTCCATAAATCTTGTGTTTAGGGCCCCTGGAAGCATGAAAATCACTTTAAACATGCTAATTTTAGCTCTAACACTGATGATCCACCTACAAATGTGAACTGACGTTCAAAAATAAAACATTTGAAAACGGACCATTTTCCACATTTCTGAAGCATGACGTAATGGGGGGGGTGTTATCTCTTTTGTCGAAAATCAGCCGTTTTTGCTCGAACATTAAATGCCTCCAAATGGTATTTAATTAACTTCCCGGGGTGACGAAACCCTTTTTGAGAACTCAGAGTGAGTAAATTGGCCATTTTCATGCACTTTTAACCATTCCATAAATCTTGTGTTTAGGGCCCCTGGAAGCATGAAAATCACTTTAAACATGCCAATGTTAGCTCTAACACTGATGATCCACCTACAAATGTGAACTGACGTTCAAAAATCAAACATTTGAAAACGGACCATTTTCCACATTTCTGAAGCATGACGTAATGGGGGGGTGTTATCTCTTTTGTCGAAAATCAGCCGTTTTTGCTTGAACATTAAATGCCTCCAAATAGTATTTAATTCTCTTCCCGAGCCCCTGGAAGCATGAAAATCACTTTAAACATGCTAATTTTAGCTCTAACACTGATGATCCACCTACAAATGTGAACTGACGTTCAAAAATAAAACATTTGAAAACGGACCATTTTCCACATTTCTGAAGCATGACGTAATGGGGGGGTGTTATCTCTTTTGTCGAAAATCAGCCGTTTTTGCTCGAACATTAAATGCCTCCAAATGGTATTTAATTAACTTCCCGGGGTGAAGAAACCCTTTTTGAGAACTCAGAGTGAGTAAATTGGCCATTTTCATGCACTTTTAACCATTCCATAAATCTTGTGTTTAGGGCCCCTGGAAGCATGAAAATCACTTTAAACATGCCAATGTTAGCTCTAACACTGATGATCCACCTACAAATGTGAACTGACGTTCAAAAATCAAACATTTGAAAACGGACCATTTTCCACATTTCTGAAGCATGACGTAATGGGGGGGTGTTATCTCTTTTGTCGAAAATCAGCCGTTTTTGCTTGAACATTAAATGCCTCCAAATAGTATTTAATTCACTTCCCGAGCCCCTGGAAGCATGAAAATCACTTTAAACATGCTAATTTTAGCTCTAACACTGATGATCCACCTACAAATGTGAACTGACGTTCAAAAATAAAACATTTGAAAACGGACCATTTTCCACATTTCTGAAGCATGACGTAATGGGGGGGTGTTATCTCTTTTGTCGAAAATCAGCCGTTTTTGCTCGAACATTAAATGCCTCCAAATGGTATTTAATTAACTTCCCGGGGTGAAGAAACCCTTTTTGAGAACTCAGAGTGAGTAAATTGGCCATTTTCATGCACTTTTAACCATTCTATAAATCTTGTGTTTAGGGCCCCTAGAAGCATGAAAATCACTTTAAACATGCCAATGTTAGCTCTAACACTGATGATCCACCTATAAATGTGAACTGACGTTCAAAAATAAAACATTTGAAAACGGGCCATTTTCCACATTTCTGAAGCATGACGTAATGGGGGGTGTTATCTCTTTTGTCGAAAATCAGCCATTTTTGCTCAAACATTAAATGCCTCCAAATGGTATTTAATTAACTTCCCGAGCCCCTGGAAGCATGAAAATCACTTTAAACATCCTAATTTTAGCTCTAACACTGATGATCCACCTACAAATGTGAACTGACGTTCAAAAATAAAACATTTGAAAACGGACCATTTTCCACATTTCTGAAGCATGACGTAATGGGGGGGGTGTTATCTCTTTTGTCGAAAATCAGCCGTTTTTGCTTGAACATTAAATGCCTTCAAATAGTATTTAATTCACTTCCCGAGCCCCTGGAAGCATGAAAATCACTTTAAACATGCTAATTTGAGCTCTAACACTGATGATCCACCTACAAATGTGAACTGACGTTCAGAAATGAAACATTTGAAAACGGACCATTTTCCACATTTCTGAAGCATGACGTAATGGGGGGGTGTTATCTCTTTTGTCGAAAATCAGCCGTTTTTGCTCGAACATTAAATGCCTCCAAATGGTATTTAATTAACTTCCCGGGGTGAAGAAACCCTTTTTGAGAACTCAGAGTGAGTAAATTGGCCATTTTCATGCACTTTTACCCATTCCATAAATCTTGTGTTTAGGGCCCCTGGAAGCATGAAAATCACTTTAAACATGCCAATGTTAGCTCTAACACTGATGATCCACCTATAAATGTGAACTGACGTTCAAAAATAAAACATTTGAAAACGGACCATTTTCCACATTTCTGAAGCATGACGTAATGGGGGGGTGTTATCTCTTTTGTCGAAAATCAGCCGTTTTTGCTTGAACATTAAATGCCTCCAAATAGTATTTAATTCACTTTCCGAGCCCCTGGAAGCATGAAAATCACTTTAAACATGCTAATTTGAGCTCTAACACTGATGATCCACCTACAAATGTGAACTGACGTTCAAAAATAAAACATTTGAAAACGGACCATTTTCCACATTTCTGAAGCATGACGTAATGGGGGGGTGTTATCTCTTTTGTCGAAAATCAGCCGTTTTTGCTCGAACATTAAATGCCTCCAAATGGTATTTATTTAACTTCCCGAGCCCCTGGAAGCATGAAAATCACTTTAAACATGCTAATTTTAGCTCTAACACTGATGATCCACCTACAAATGTGAACTGACGTTCAAAAATAAAACATTTGAAAACGGACCATTTTCCACATTTCTGAAGCATGACGTAATGGGGGGTGTTATCTCTTTTGTCGAAAATCAGCCGTTTTTGCTCGAACATTAAATGCCTCCAAATGGTATTTATTTAACTTCCCGAGCCCCTGGAAGCATGAAAATCACTTTAAACATACTAATTTTAGCTCTAACACTGATGATCCACCTACAAATGTGAACTGACGTTCAAAAATAAAACATTTGAAAACGGACCATTTTCCACATTTCGGAAGCATGACGTAATGGGGGGGTGTTATCTCTTTTGTCGAAAATCAGCCGTTTTTGCTCGAACATTAAATGCCTCCAAATGGTATTTAATTAACTTCCCTGGGTGAAGAAACTCTTTTTGAGAACTCAGAGTGAGTAAATTGGCCATTTTCATGCACTTTTAACCATTCCATAAATCTTGTGTTTAGGGCCCCTGGAAGCATGAAAATCACTTTAAACATGCTAATTTTAGCTCTAACACTGATGATCCACCTACAAATGTGAACTGACGTTCAAAAATAAAACATTTGAAAACGGACCATTTTCCACATTTCTGAAGCATGACGTAATGGGGGGGGTGTTATCTCTTTTGTCGAAAATCAGCCATTTTTGCTCGAACATTAAATGCCTCCAAATGGTATTTAATTAACTTCCCGGGGTGACGAAACCCTTTTTGAGAACTCAGAGTGAGTAAATTGGCCATTTTCATGCACTTTCAACCATTCCATAAATCTTGTGTTTAGGGCCCCTGGAAGCATGAAAATCACTTTAAACATGCCAATGTTAGCTCTAACACTGATGATCCACCTACAAATGTGAACTGACGTTCAAAAATCAAACATTTGAAAACGGACCATTTTCCACATTTCTGAAGCATGACGTAATGGGGGGGTGTTATCTCTTTTGTCGAAAATCAGCCGTTTTTGCTTGAACATTAAATGCCTCCAAATAGTATTTAATTCTCTTCCCGAGCCCCTGGAAGCATGAAAATCACTTTAAACATGCTAATTTTAGCTCTAACACTGATGATCCACCTACAAATGTGAACTGACGTTCAAAAATAAAACATTTGAAAACGGACCATTTTCCACATTTCTGAAGCATGACGTAATGGGGGGGTGTTATCTCTTTTGTCGAAAATCAGCCGTTTTTGCTCGAACATTAAATGCCTCCAAATGGTATTTAATTAACTTCCCGGGGTGAAGAAACCCTTTTTGAGAACTCAGAGTGAGTAAATTGGCCATTTTCATGCACTTTTAACCATTCCATAAAACTTGTGTTTAGGGCCCCTGGAAGCATGAAAATCACTTTAAACATGCCAATGTTAGCTCTAACACTGATGATCCACCTACAAATGTGAACTGACGTTCAAAAATCAAACATTTGAAAACGGACCATTTTCCACATTTCTGAAGCATGACGTAATGGGGGGGTGTTATCTCTTTTGTCGAAAATCAGCCGTTTTTGCTTGAACATTAAATGCCTCCAAATAGTATTTAATTCACTTCCCGAGCCCCTGGAAGCATGAAAATCACTTTAAACATGCTAATTTTAGCTCTAACACTGATGATCCACCTACAAATGTGAACTGACGTTCAAAAATAAAACATTTGAAAACGGACCATTTTCCACATTTCTGAAGCATGACGTAATGGGGGGGTGTTATCTCTTTTGTCGAAAATCTGCAGTTTTTGCTCGAACATTAAATGCCTCCAAATGGTATTTAATTAACTTCCCGGGGTGAAGAAACCCTTTTTGAGAACTCAGAGTGAGTAAATTGGCCATTTTCATGCACTTTTAACCATTCCATAAATCTTGTGTTTAGGGCCCCTAGAAGCATGAAAATCACTTTAAACATGCCAATGTTAGCTCTAACACTGATGATCCACCTATAAATGTGAACTGACGTTCAAAAATAAAACATTTGAAAACGGACCATTTTCCACATTTCTGAAGCATGACGTAATGGGGGGTGTTATCTCTTTTGTCGAAAATCAGCCATTTTTGCTCGAACATTAAATGCCTCCAAATGGTATTTAATTAACTTCCCGAGCCCCTGGAAGCATGAAAATCACTTTAAACATCCTAATTTTAGCTCTAACACTGATGATCCACCTACAAATGTGAACTGACGTTCAAAAATAAAACATTTGAAAACGGACCATTTTCCACATTTCTGAAGCATGACGTAATGGGGGGGGTGTTATCTCTTTTGTCGAAAATCAGCCGTTTTTGCTTGAACATTAAATGCCTTCAAATAGTATTTAATTCACTTCCCGAGCCCCTGGAAGCATGAAAATCACTTTAAACATGCTAATTTGAGCTCTAACACTGATGATCCACCTACAAATGTGAACTGACGTTCAGAAATGAAACATTTGAAAACGGACCATTTTCCACATTTCTGAAGCATGACGTAATGGGGGGGTGTTATCTCTTTTGTCGAAAATCAGCCGTTTTTGCTCGAACATTAAATGCCTCCAAATGGTATTTAATTAACTTCCCGGGGTGAAGAAACCCTTTTTGAGAACTCAGAGTGAGTAAATTGGCCATTTTCATGCACTTTTAACCATTCCATAAATCTTGTGTTTAGGGCCCCTGGAAGCATGAAAATCACTTTAAACATGCCAATGTTAGCTCTAACACTGATGATCCACCTATAAATGTGAACTGACGTTCAAAAATAAAACATTTGAAAACGGACCATTTTCCACATTTCTGAAGCATGACGTAATGGGGGGGTGTTATCTCTTTTGTCGAAAATCAGCCGTTTTTGCTTGAACATTAAATGCCTCCAAATAGTATTTAATTCACTTTCCGAGCCCCTGGAAGCATGAAAATCACTTTAAACATGCTAATTTGAGCTCTAACACTGATGATCCACCTACAAATGTGAACTGACGTTCAAAAATAAAACATTTGAAAACGGACCATTTTCCACATTTCTGAAGCATGACGTAATGGGGGGGTGTTATCTCTTTTGTCGAAAATCAGCCGTTTTTGCTCGAACATTAAATGCCTCCAAATGGTATTTATTTAACTTCCCGAGCCCCTGGAAGCATGAAAATCACTTTAAACATGCTAATTTTAGCTCTAACACTGATGATCCACCTACAAATGTGAACTGACGTTCAAAAATAAAACATTTGAAAACGGACCATTTTCCACATTTCTGAAGCATGACGTAATGGGGGGTGTTATCTCTTTTGTCGAAAATCAGCCGTTTTTGCTCGAACATTAAATGCCTCCAAATGGTATTTATTTAACTTCCCGAGCCCCTGGAAGCATGAAAATCACTTTAAACATACTAATTTTAGCTCTAACACTGATGATCCACCTACAAATGTGAACTGACGTTCAAAAATAAAACATTTGAAAACGGACCATTTTCCACATTTCGGAAGCATGACGTAATGGGGGGGTGTTATCTCTTTTGTCGAAAATCAGCCGTTTTTGCTCGAACATTAAATGCCTCCAAATGGTATTTAATTAACTTCCCTGGGTGAAGAAACCCTTTTTGAGAACACAGAGTGAGTAAATTGGCCATTTTCATGCACTTTTAACCATTCCATAAATCTTGTGTTTAGGGCCCCTGGAAGCATGAAAATCACTTTAAACATGCTAATTTTAGCTCTAACACTGATGATCCACCTACAAATGTGAACTGACGTTCAAAAATAAAACATTTGAAAACGGACCATTTTCCACATTTCTGAAGCATGACGTAATGGGGGGGGTGTTATCTCTTTTGTCGAAAATCAGCCGTTTTTGCTCGAACATTAAATGCCTCCAAATGGTATTTAATTAACTTCCCGGGGTGACGAAACCCTTTTTGAGAACTCAGAGTGAGTAAATTGGCCATTTTCATGCACTTTTAACCATTCCATAAATCTTGTGTTTAGGGCCCCTGGAAGCATGAAAATCACTTTAAACATGCCAATGTTAGCTCTAACACTGATGATCCACCTACAAATGTGAACTGACGTTCAAAAATCAAACATTTGAAAACGGACCATTTTCCACATTTCTGAAGCATGACGTAATGGGGGGGTGTTATCTCTTTTGTCAAAAATCAGCCGTTTTTGCTTGAACATTAAATGCCTCCAAATAGTATTTAATTCACTTCCCGAGCCCCGGGAAGCATGAAAATCACTTTAAACATGCTAATTTTAGCTCTAACACTGATGATCCACCTACAAATGTGAACTGACGTTCAAAAATAAAACATTTGAAAACTGACCATTTTCCACATTTCTGAAGCATGACGTAATGGGGGGGTGTTATCTCTTTTGTCGAAAATCAGCCGTTTTTGCTCGAACATTAAATGCCTCCAAATGGTATTTAATTAACTTCCCGGGGTGAAGAAACCCTTTTTGAGAACTCAGAGTGAGTAAATTGGCCATTTTCATGCACTTTTAACCATTCCATAAATCTTGTGTTTAGGGCCCCTGGAAGCATGAAAATCACTTTAAACATGCCAATTTTAGCTCTAACACTGATGATCCACCTACAAATGTGAACTGACGTTCAAAAATCAAACATTTGAAAACGGACCATTTTCCACATTTCTGAAGCATGACGTAATGGGGGGGTGTTATCTCTTTTGTCGAAAATCAGCCGTTTTTGCTTGAACATTAAATGCCTCCAAATAGTATTTAATTCACTTCCCGAGCCCCTGGAAGCATGAAAATCACTTTAAACATGCTAATTTTAGCTCTAACACTGATGATCCACCTACAAATGTGAACTGACGTTCAAAAATAAAACATTTGAAAACGGACCATTTTCCACATTTCTGAAGCATGACGTAATGGGGGGGTGTTATCTCTTTTGTCGAAAATCAGCCGTTTTTGCTCGAACATTAAATGCCTCCAAATGGTATTTAATTAACTTCCCGGGGTGAAGAAACCCTTTTTGAGAACTCAGAGTGAGTAAATTGGCCATTTTCATGCACTTTTAACCATTCCATAAATCTTGTGTTTAGGGCCCCTGGAAGCATGAAAATCACTTTAAACATGCCAATGTTAGCTCTAACACTGATGATCCACCTACAAATGTGAACTGACGTTCAAAAATCAAACATTTGAAAACGGACCATTTTCCACATTTCTGAAGCATGACGTAATGGGGGGGTGTTATCTCTTTTGTCGAAAATCAGCCGTTTTTGCTTGAACATTAAATGCCTCCAAATAGTATTTAATTCACTTCCCGAGCCCCTGGAAGCATGAAAATCACTTTAAACATGCTAATTTTAGCTCTAACACTGATGATCCACCTACAAATGTGAACTGACGTTCAAAAATAAAACATTTGAAAACGGACCATTTTCCACATTTCTGAAGCATGACGTAATGGGGGGGTGTTATCTCTTTTGTCGAAAATCAGCCGTTTTTGCTCGAACATTAAATGCCTCCAAATGGTATTTAATTAACTTCCCGGGGTGAAGAAACCCTTTTTGAGAACTCAGAGTGAGTAAATTGGCCATTTTCATGCACTTTTAACCATTCCATAAATCTTGTGTTTAGGGCCCCTGGAAGCATGAAAATCACTTTAAACATGCCAATGTTAGCTCTAACACTGATGATCCACCTACAAATGTGAACTGACGTTCAAAAATCAAACATTTGAAAACGGACCATTTTCCACATTTCTGAAGCATGACGTAATGGGGGGGTGTTATCTCTTTTGTCGAAAATCAGCCGTTTTTGCTTGAACATTAAATGCCTCCAAATAGTATTTGATTCACTTCCCGAGCCCCTGGAAGCATGAAAATCACTTTAAACATGCTAATTTTAGCTCTAACACTGATGATCCACCTACAAATGTGAACTGACGTTCAAAAATAAAACATTTGAAAACGGACCATTTTCCACATTTCTGAAGCATGACGTAATGGGGGGGTGTTATCTCTTTTGTCGAAAATCAGCCGTTTTTGCTCGAACATTAAATGCCTCCAAATGGTATTTAATTAACTTCCCGGGGTGAAGAAACCCTTTTTGAGAACTCAGAGTGAGTAAATTGGCCATTTTCATGCACTTTTAACCATTCCATAAATCTTGTGTTTAGGGCCCCTGGAAGCATGAAAATCACTTTAAACATGCCAATGTTAGCTCTAACACTGATGATCCACCTACAAATGTGAACTGACGTTCAAAAATCAAACATTTGAAAACGGACCATTTTCCACATTTCTGAAGCATGACGTAATGGGGGGGTGTTATCTCTTTTGTCGAAAATCAGCCGTTTTTGCTTGAACATTAAATGCCTCCAAATAGTATTTAATTCACTTCCCGAGCCCCTGGAAGCATGAAAATCACTTTAAACATGCTAATTTTAGCTCTAACACTGATGATCCACCTACAAATGTGAACTGACGTTCAAAAATAAAGCATTTGAAAACGGACCATTTTCCACATTTCTGAAGCATGACGTAATGGGGGGGTGTTATCTCTTTTGTCGAAAATCAGCCGTTTTTGCTCGAACATTAAATGCCTCCAAATGGTATTTAATTAACTTCCCGGGGTGAAGAAACCCTTTTTGAGAACTCAGAGTGAGTAAATTGGCCATTTTCATGCACTTTTAACCATTCCATAAATCTTGTGTTTAGGGCCCCTAGAAGCATGAAAATCACTTTAAACATGCCAATGTTAGCTCTAACACTGATGATCCACCTATAAATGTGAACTGACGTTCAAAAATAAAACATTTGAAAACGGACCATTTTCCACATTTCTGAAGCATGACGTAATGGGGGGTGTTATCTCTTTTGTCGAAAATCAGCCATTTTTGCTCGAACATTAAATGCCTCCAAATGGTATTTAATTAACTTCCCGAGCCCCTGGAAGCATGAAAATCACTTTAAACATCCTAATTTTAGCTCTAACACTGATGATCCACCTACAAATGTGAACTGACGTTCAAAAATAAAACATTTGAAAACGGACCATTTTCCACATTTCTGAAGCATGACGTAATGGGGGGGGTGTTATCTCTTTTGTCGAAAATCAGCCGTTTTTGCTTGAACATTAAATGCCTTCAAATAGTATTTAATTCACTTCCCGAGCCCCTGGAAGCATGAACATCACTTTAAACATGCTAATTTGAGCTCTAACACTGATGATCCACCTACAAATGTGAACTGACGTTCAGAAATGAAACATTTGAAAACGGACCATTTTCCACATTTCTGAAGCATGACGTAATGGGGGGGTGTTATCTCTTTTGTCGAAAATCAGCCGTTTTTGCTCGAACATTAAATGCCTCCAAATGGTATTTAATTAACTTTCCGAGCCCCTGGAAGCATGAAAATCACTTTAAACATGCTAATTTGAGCTCTAACACTGATGATCCACCTACAAATGTGAACTGACGTTCAAAAATAAAACATTTGAAAACGGACCATTTTCCACATTTCTGAAGCATGACGTAATGGGGGGGTGTTATCTCTTTTGTCGAAAATCAGCCGTTTTTGCTCGAACATTAAATGCCTCCAAATGGTATTTATTTAACTTCCCGAGCCCCTGGAAGCATGAAAATCACTTTAAACATGCTAATTTTAGCTCTAACACTGATGATCCACCTACAAATGTGAACTGACGTTCAAAAATAAAACATTTGAAAACGGACCATTTTCCACATTTCTGAAGCATGACGTAATGGGGGGTGTTATCTCTTTTGTCGAAAATCAGCCGTTTTTGCTCGAACATTAAATGCCTCCAAATGGTATTTATTTAACTTCCCGAGCCCCTGGAAGCATGAAAATCACTTTAAACATGCTAATTTTAGCTCTAACACTGATGATCCACCTACAAATGTGAACTGACGTTCAAAAATAAAACATTTGAAAACGGACCATTTTCCACATTTCTGAAGCATGACGTAATGGGGGGGTGTTATCTCTTTTGTCGAAAATCAGCCGTTTTTGCTCGAACATTAAATGCCTCCAAATGGTATTTAATTAACTTCCCGGGGTGAAGAAACCCTTTTTGAGAACTCAGAGTGAGTAAATTGGCCATTTTCATGCACTTTTAACCATTCCATAAATCTTGTGTTTAGGGCCCCTGGAAGCATGAAAATCACTTTAAACATGCTAATTTTAGCTCTAACACTGATGATCCACCTACAAATGTGAACTGACGTTCAAAAATAAAACATTTGAAAACGGACCATTTTCCACATTTCTGAAGCATGACGTAATGGGGGGGTGTTATCTCTTTTGTCGAAAATCAGCCGTTTTTGCTCGAACATTAAATGCCTCCAAATGGTATTTAATTAACTTCCCGGGGTGAAGAAACCCTTTTTGAGAACTCAGAGTGAGTAAATTTGCCATTTTCATGCACTTTTAACCATTCCATAAATCTTGTGTTTAGGGCCCCTGGAAGCATGAAAATCACTTTAAACATGCTAATTTTAGCTCTAACACTGATGATCCACCTACAAATGTGAACTGACGTTCAAAAATAAAACATTTGAAAACGGACCATTTTCCACATTTCTGAAGCATGACGTAATGGGGGGGTGTTATCTCTTTTGTCGAAAACCAGCCGTTTTTTGCTCGAACATTAAATGCCTCCAAATGGTATTTAATTAACTTCCCGAGCCCCTGGAAGCATGAAAATCACTTTAAACATGCTAATTTTAGCTCTAAAACTGATGATCCACCTACAAATGTGAACTGACGTTCAAAAATAAAACATTTGAAAACGGACCATTTTCCACATTTCTGAAGCATGACTTAATGGGGGGGTGTTATCTCTTTTGTCGAAACTCAGCCGTTTTTGCTCGAACATTAAATGCCTCCAAATGGTATTTAATTAACTTCCTGGGGTGAAGAAACCCTTTTTGAGAACTCAGAGTGAGTAAATTGGCCATTTTCATGCACTTTTAACCATTCCATAAATCTTGTGTTTAGGGCCCCTGGAAGCATGAAAATCACTTTAAACATGCTAATTTTAGCTCTAACACTGATGATCCACCTACAAATGTGAACTGACGTTCAAAAATAAAACATTTGAAAACGGACCATTTTCCACATTTATGAAGCATGACGTAATGGGGGGGTGTTATCTCTTTTGTCGAAAACCAGCCGTTTTTGCTCGAACATTAAATGCCTCCAAATGGTATTTAATTAACTTCCCGAGCCCCTGGAAGCATGAAAATCACTTTAAACATGCTAATTTTAGCTCTAACACTGATGATCCACCTACAAATGTGAACTGACGTTCAAAAATAAAACATTTGAAAACAGACCATTTTCCACATTTCTGAAGCATGACGTAATGGGGGGGTGTTATCTCTTTTGTCGAAAATCAGCCGTTTTTGCTCGAACATTAAATGCCTCCAAATGGTATTTAATTAACTTCCCGAGCCCCTGGAAGCATGAAAATCACTTTAAACATGCTAATTTTAGCTCTCACACTGATGATCCACCTACAAATGTGAACTGACGTTCAAAAATAAAACATTTGAAAACGGACCATTTTCCACATTTCTGAAGCATGACGTAATGGGGGGGTGTTATCTCTTTTGTCGAAAATCAGCCATTTTTGCTCGAACATTAAATGCCTCCAAATGGTATTTAATTAACTTCCCGAGCTCCTGGAAGCATGAAAATCACTTTAAACATGCTAATTTTAGCTCTAACACTGATGATCCGCCTACAAATGTGAACTGACGTTCAAAAATAAAACATTTGAAAACGGACCATTTTCCACATTTCTGAAGCATGACGTAATGGGGGGGTGTTATCTCTTTTGTCGAAAATCAGCCGTTTTTGCTTCAACATTAAATGCCTCCAAATAGTATTTAATTCACTTTCCGAGCCCCTGGAAGCATGAAAATCACTTTAAACATGCTAATTTGAGCTCTAACACTGATGATCCACCTACAAATGTGAACTGACGTTCAAAAATAAAACATTTGAAAACGGACCATTTTCCACATTTCTGAAGCATGACGTAATGGGGGGGTGTTATCTCTTTTGTCGAAAATCAGCCGTTTTTGCTCGAACATTAAATGCCTCCAAATGGTATTTATTTAACTTCCCGAGCCCCTGGAAGCATGAAAATCACTTTTAACATGCTAATTTTAGCTCTAACACTGATGATCCACCTACAAATGTGAACTGACGTTCAAAAATAAAACATTTGAAAACGGACCATTTTCCACATTTCTGAAGCATGACGTAATGGGGGGTGTTATCTCTTTTGTCGAAAATCAGCCGTTTTTGCTCGAACATTAAATGCCTCCAAATGGTATTTATTTAACTTCCCGAGCCCCTGGAAGCATGAAAATCACTTTAAACATACTAATTTTAGCTCTAACACTGATGATCCACCTACAAATGTGAACTGACGTTCAAAAATAAAACATTTGAAAACGGACCATTTTCCACATTTCTGAAGCATGACGTAATGGGGGGGTGTTATCTCTTTTGTCGAAAATCAGCCGTTTTTGCTCACACATTAAATGCCTCCAAATGGTATTTAATTAACTTCCCAGGGTGAAGAAACCCTTTTTGAGAACTCAGAGTTAGTAAATTGGCCATTTTCATGCACTTTTAACCATTCCATAAATCTTGTGTTTAGGGCCCCTGGAAGCATGAAAATCACTTTAAACATGCTAATTTTAGCTCTAACACTGATGATCCACCTACAAATGTGAACTGACGTTCAAAAATAAAACAATTGAAAACGGACCATTTTCCACATTTCTGAAGCATGACATAATGGGGGGGTGTTATCTCTTTTGTCGAAAATCAGCCGTTTTTGCTCACACATTAAATGCCTCCAAATAGTATTTAATTCACTTCCCGAGCCCCTGGAAGCATGAAAATCACTTTAAACATGCTAATTTTAGCTCTAACACTGATGATCCACCTACAAATGTGAACTGACGTTCAAAAATAAAACATTTGAAAACGGACCATTTTCCACATTTCTGAAGCATGACGTAATGGGGGGGGTGTTATCTCTTTTGTCGAAAATCAGCCGTTTTTGCTCGAACATTAAATGCCTCCAAATGGTATTTAATTAACTTCCCGGGGTGACGAAACCCTTTTTGAGAACTCAGAGTGAGTAAATTGGCCATTTTCATGCACTTTTAACCATTCCATAAATCTTGTGTTTAGGGCCCCTGGAAGCATGAAAATCACTTTAAACATGCTAATTTTAGCTCTAACACTGATGATCCACCTACAAATGTGAACTGACGTTCAAAAATAAAACATTTGAAAACGGACCATTTTCCACATTTATGAAGCATGACGTAATGGGGGGTGTTATCTCTTTTGTCGAAAACCAGCCGTTTTTGCTCGAACATTAAATGCCTCCAAATGGTATTTAATTAACTTCCCGAGCCCCTGGAAGCATGAAAATCACTTTAAACATGCTAATTTTAGCTCTAACACTGATGATCCACCTACAAATGTGAACTGACGTTCAAAAATAAAACATTTGAAAACAGACCATTTTCCACATTTCTGAAGCATGACGTAATGGGGGGGTGTTATCTCTTTTGTCGAAAATCAGCCGTTTTTGCTCGAACATTAAATGCCTCCAAATGGTATTTAATTAACTTCCCGAGCCCCTGGAAGCATGAAAATCACTTTAAACATGCTAATTTTAGCTCTCACACTGATGATCCACCTACAAATGTGAACTGACGTTCAAAAATAAAACATTTGAAAACGGACCATTTTCCACATTTCTGAAGCATGACGTAATGGGGGGGTGTTATCTCTTTTGTCGAAAATCAGCCATTTTTGCTCGAACATTAAATGCCTCCAAATGGTATTTAATTAACTTCCCGAGCTCCTGGAAGCATGAAAATCACTTTAAACATGCTAATTTTAGCTCTAACACTGATGATCCGCCTACAAATGTGAACTGACGTTCAAAAATAAAACATTTGAAAACGGACCATTTTCCACATTTCTGAAGCATGACGTAATGGGGGGGTGTTATCTCTTTTGTCGAAAATCAGCCGTTTTTGCTTCAACATTAAATGCCTCCAAATAGTATTTAATTCACTTTCCGAGCCCCTGGAAGCATGAAAATCACTTTAAACATGCTAATTTGAGCTCTAACACTGATGATCCACCTACAAATGTGAACTGACGTTCAAAAATAAAACATTTGAAAACGGACCATTTTCCACATTTCTGAAGCATGACGTAATGGGGGCGTGTTATCTCTTTTGTCGAAAATCAGCCGTTTTTGCTCGAACATTAAATGCCTCCAAATGGTATTTATTTAACTTCCCGAGCCCCTGGAAGCATGAAAATCACTTTTAACATGCTAATTTTAGCTCTAACACTGATGATCCACCTACAAATTTGAACTGACGTTCAAAAATAAAACATTTGAAAACGGACCATTTTCCACATTTCTGAAGCATGACGTAATGGGGGGTGTTATCTCTTTTGTCGAAAATCAGCCGTTTTTGCTCGAACATTAAATGCCTCCAAATGGTATTTATTTAACTTCCCGAGCCCCTGGAAGCATGAAAATCACTTTAAACATACTAATTTTAGCTCTAACACTGATGATCCACCTACAAATGTGAACTGACGTTCAAAAATAAAACATTTGAAAACGGACCATTTTCCACATTTCTGAAGCATGACGTAATGGGGGGGTGTTATCTCTTTTGTCGAAAATCAGCCGTTTTTGCTCACACATTAAATGCCTCCAAATGGTATTTAATTAACTTCCCAGGGTGAAGAAACCCTTTTTGAGAACTCAGAGTTAGTAAATTGGCCATTTTCATGCACTTTTAACCATTCCATAAATCTTGTGTTTAGGGCCCCTGGAAGCATGAAAATCACTTTAAACATGCTAATTTTAGCTCTAACACTGATGATCCACCTACAAATGTGAACTGACGTTCAAAAATAAAACAATTGAAAACGGACCATTTTCCACATTTCTGAAGCATGACATAATGGGGGGGTGTTATCTCTTTTGTCGAAAATCAGCCGTTTTTGCTCACACATTAAATGCCTCCAAATAGTATTTAATTCACTTCCCGAGCCCCTGGAAGCATGAAAATCACTTTAAACATGCTAATTTTAGCTCTAACACTGATGATCCACCTACAAATGTGAACTGACGTTCAAAAATAAAACATTTGAAAACGGACCATTTTCCACATTTCTGAAGCATGACGTAATGGGGGGGGTGTTATCTCTTTTGTCGAAAATCAGCCGTTTTTGCTCGAACATTAAATGCCTCCAAATGGTATTTAATTAACTTCCCGGGGTGACGAAACCCTTTTTGAGAACTCAGAGTGAGTAAATTGGCCATTTTCATGCACTTTTAACCATTCCATAAATCTTGTGTTTAGGGCCCCTGGAAGCATGAAAATCACTTTAAACATGCCAATGTTAGCTCTAACACTGATGATCCACCTACAAATGTGAACTGACGTTCAAAAATCAAACATTTGAAAACGGACCATTTTCCACATTTCTGAAGCATGACGTAATGGGGGGGTGTTATCTCTTTTGTCGAAAATCAGCCGTTTTTGCTTGAACATTAAATGCCTCCAAATAGTATTTAATTCACTTCCCGAGCCCCTGGAAGCATGAAAATCACTTTAAACATGCTAATTTTAGCTCTAACACTGATGATCCACCTACAAATGTGAACTGACGTTCAAAAATAAAACATTTGAAAACGGACCATTTTCCACATTTCTGAAGCATGACGTAATGGGGGGGTGTTATCTCTTTTGTCGAAAATAAGCCGTTTTTGCTCGAACATTAAATGCCTCCAAATGGTATTTAATTAACTTCCCGGGGTGAAGAAACCCTTTTTGAGAACTCAGAGTGAGTAAATTGGCCATTTTCATGCACTTTTAACCATTCCATAATTCTTGTGTTTAGGGCCCCTGGAAGCATGAAAATCACTTTAAACAGGCCAATGTTAGCTCTAACACTGATGATCCACCTATAAATGTGAACTAACGTTCAAAAATAAAACATTTGAAAACGGACCATTTTCCACATTTCTGAAGCATGACGTAATGGGGAGTGTTATCTCTTTTGTCGAAAATCAGCCATTTTTGCTGGAACATTAAATGCCTCCAAATGGTATTTAATTAACTTCCCGAGCCCCTGGAAGCATGAAAATCACTTTAAACATCCTAATTTTAGCTCTAACACTGATGATCCACCTACAAATGTGAACTGACGTTCAAAAATAAAACATTTGAAAACGGACCATTTTCCACATTTCTGAAGCATGACGTAATGGGGGGGTGTTATCTCTTTTGTCGAAAATCAGCCGTTTTTGCTTGAACATTAAATGCCTCCAAATAGTATTTAATTCACTTCCCGAGCCCCTGGAAGCATGAAAATCACTTTAAACATGCTAATTTGAGCTCTAACACTGATGATCCACCTACAAATGTGAACTGACGTTCAGAAATGAAACATTTGAAAACGGACCATTTTCCACATTTCTGAAGCATGACGTAATGGGGGGGTGTTATCTCTTTTGTCGAAAATCAGCCGTTTTTGCTTGAACATTAAATGCCTCCAAATAGTATTTAATTCACTTCCCGAGCCCCTGGAAGCATGAAAATCACTTTAAACATGCTAATTTGAGCTCTAACACTGATGATCCACCTACAAATGTGAACTGACGTTCAGAAATGAAACATTTGAAAACGGACCATTTTCCACATTTCTGAAGCATGACGTAATGGGGGGGGTGTTATCTCTTTTGTCGAAAATCAGCCGTTTTTGCTCGAACATTAAATGCCTCCAAATGGTATTTAATTAACTTCCCGGGGTGAAGAAACCCTTTTTGAGAACTCAGAGTGAGTAAATTGGCCATTTTCATGCACTTTTAACCATTCCATAAATCTTGTGTTTAGGGCCCCTGGAAGCATGAAAATCACTTTAAACATGCTAATTTTAGCTCTAACACTGATGATCCACCTACAAATGTGAACTGACGTTCAAAAATAAAACATTTGAAAACGGACCATTTTCCACATTTCTGAAGCATGACGTAATGGGGGGGTGTTATCTCTTTTGTCGAAAATCAGCCGTTTTTGCTCGAACATTAAATGCCTCCAAATGGTATTTAATTAACTTCCCGGGGTGAAGAAACCCTTTTTGAGAACTCAGAGTGAGTAAATTGGCCATTTTCATGCACTTTTAACCATTCCATAAATCTTGTGTTTAGGGCCCCTAGAAGCATGAAAATCACTTTAAACATGCCAATGTTAGCTCTAACACTGATGATCCACCTATAAATGTGAACTGACGTTCAAAAATAAAACATTTGAAAACGGACCATTTTCCACATTTCTGAAGCATGACGTAATGGGGGGTGTTATCTCTTTTGTCGAAAATCAGCCATTTTTGCTCGAACATTAAATGCCTCCAAATGGTATTTAATTAACTTCCCGAGCCCCTGGATGCATGAAAATCACTTTAAACATCCTAATTTTAGCTCTAACATTGATGATCCACCTACAAATGTGAACTGACGTTCAAAAATAAAACATTTGAAAACGGACCATTTTCCACATTTCTGAAGCATGACGTAATGGGGGGGGTGTTATCTCTTTTGTCGAAAATCAGCCATTTTTGCTCGAACATTAAATGCCTCCAAATGGTATTTATTTAACTTCCCGAGCCCCTGGAAGCATGAAAATCACTTTAAACATACTAATTTTAGCTCTAACACTGATGATCCACCTACAAATGTGAACTGACGTTTAAAAATAAAACATTTGAAAACGGACCATTTTCCACATTTCGGAAGCATGACGTAATGGGGGGGTGTTATCTCTTTTGTCGAAAATCAGCCGTTTTTGCTCGAACATTAAATGCCTCCAAATGGTATTTAATTAACTTCCCTGGGTGAAGAAACCCTTTTTGAGAACTCAGAGTGAGTAAATTGGCCATTTTCATGCACTTTTAACCATTCCATAAATCTTGTGTTTAGGGCCCCTGGAAGCATGAAAATCACTTTAAACATGCTAATTTTAGCTCTAACACTGATGATCCACCTACAAATGTGAACTGACGTTCAAAAATAAAACATTTGAAAACGGACCATTTTCCACATTTCTGAAGCATGACGTAATGGGGGGGGTGTTATCTCTTTTGTCGAAAATCAGCCGTTTTTGCTCGAACATTAAATGCCTCCAAATGGTATTTAATTAACTTCCCGGGGTGACGAAACCCTTTTTGAGAACTCAGAGTGAGTAAATTGGCCATTTTCATGCACTTTTAACCATTCCATAAATCTTGTGTTTAGGGCCCCTGGAAGCATGAAAATCACTTTAAACATGCCAATGTTAGCTCTAACACTGATGATCCACCTACAAATGTGAACTGACGTTCAAAAATCAAACATTTGAAAACTGACCATTTTCCACATTTCTGAAGCATGACGTAATGGGGGGGTGTTATCTCTTTTGTCGAAAATCAGCCGTTTTTGCTTGAACATTAAATGCCTCCAAATAGTATTTAATTCTCTTCCCGAGCCCCTGGAAGCATGAAAATCACTTTAAACATGCTAATTTTAGCTCTAACACTGATGATCCACCTACAAATGTGAACTGACGTTCAAAAATAAAACATTTGAAAACGGACCATTTTCCACATTTCTGAAGCATGACGTAATGGGGGGGTGTTATCTCTTTTGTCGAAAATCAGCCGTTTTTGCTCGAACATTAAATGCCTCCAAATGGTATTTAATTAACTTCCCGGGGTGAAGAAACCCTTTTTGAGAGCTCAGAGTGAGTAAATTGGCCATTTTCATGCACTTTTAACCATTCCATAAATCTTGTGTTTAGGGCCCCTGGAAGCATGAAAATCACTTTAAACATGCCAATGTTAGCTCTAACACTGATGATCCACCTACAAATGTGAACTGACGTTCAAAAATCAAACATTTGAAAACGGACCATTTTCCACATTTCTGAAGCATGACGTAATGGGGGGGTGTTATCTCTTTTGTCGAAAATCAGCCGTTTTTGCTTGAACATTAAATGCCTCCAAATAGTATTTAATTCACTTCCCGAGCCCCTGGAAGCATGAAAATCACTTTAAACATGCTAATTTTAGCTCTAACACTGATGATCCACCTACAAATGTGAACTGACGTTCAAAAATAAAACATTTGAAAACGGACCATTTTCCACATTTCTGAAGCATGACGTAATGGGGGGGTGTTATCTCTTTTGTCGAAAATCAGCCGTTTTTGCTCGAACATTAAATGCCTCCAAATGGTATTTAATTAACTTCCCGGGGTGAAGAAACCCTTTTTGAGAACTCAGAGTGAGTAAATTGGCCATTTTCATGCACTTTTAACCATTCTATAAATCTTGTGTTTAGGGCCCCTAGAAGCATGAAAATCACTTTAAACATGCCAATGTTAGCTCTAACACTGATGATCCACCTATAAATGTGAACTGACGTTCAAAAATAAAACATTTGAAAATGGGCCATTTTCCACATTTCTGAAGCATGACGTAATGGGGGGTGTTATCTCTTTTGTCGAAAATCAGCCATTTTTGCTCAAACATTAAATGCCTCCAAATGGTATTTAATTAACTTCCCGAGCCCCTGGAAGCATGAAAATCACTTTAAACATCCTAATTTTAGCTCTAACACTGATGATCCACCTACAAATGTGAACTGACGTTCAAAAATAAAACATTTGAAAACGGACCATTTTCCACATTTCTGAAGCATGACGTAATGGGGGGGGTGTTATCTCTTTTGTCGAAAATCAGCCGTTTTTGCTTGAACATTAAATGCCTTCAAATAGTATTTAATTCACTTCCCGAGCCCCTGGAAGCATGAAAATCACTTTAAACATGCTAATTTGAGCTCTAACACTGATGATCCACCTACAAATGTGAACTGACGTTCAGAAATGAAACATTTGAAAACGGACCATTTTCCACATTTCTGAAGCATGACGTAATGGGGGGGTGTTATCTCTTTTGTCGAAAATCAGCCGTTTTTGCTCGAACATTAAATGCCTCCAAATGGTATTTAATTAACTTCCCGGGGTGAAGAAACCCTTTTTGAGAACTCAGAGTGAGTAAATTGGCCATTTTCATGCACTTTTAACCATTCCATAAATCTTGTGTTTAGGGCCCCTGGAAGCATGAAAATCACTTTAAACATGCCAATGTTAGCTCTAACACTGATGATCCACCTATAAATGTGAACTGACGTTCAAAAATAAAACATTTGAAAACGGACCATTTTCCACATTTCTGAAGCATGACGTAATGGGGGGGTGTTATCTCTTTTGTCGAAAATCAGCCGTTTTTGCTTGAACATTAAATGCCTCCAAATAGTATTTAATTCACTTTCCGAGCCCCTGGAAGCATGAAAATCACTTTAAACATGCTAATTTGAGCTCTAACACTGATGATCCACCTACAAATGTGAACTGACGTTCAAAAATAAAACATTTGAAAACGGACCATTTTCCACATTTCTGAAGCATGACGTAATGGGGGGGTGTTATCTCTTTTGTCGAAAATCAGCCGTTTTTGCTCGAACATTAAATGCCTCCAAATGGTATTTATTTAACTTCCCGAGCCCCTGGAAGCATGAAAATCACTTTAAACATGCTAATTTTAGCTCTAACACTGATGATCCACCTACAAATGTGAACTGACGTTCAAAAATAAAACATTTGAAAACGGACCATTTTCCACATTTCTGAAGCATGACGTAATGGGGGGTGTTATCTCTTTTGTCGAAAATCAGCCGTTTTTGCTCGAACATTAAATGCCTCCAAATGGTATTTATTTAACTTCCCGAGCCCCTGGAAGCATGAAAATCACTTTAAACATACTAATTTTAGCTCTAACACTGATGATCCACCTACAAATGTGAACTGACGTTCAAAAATAAAACATTTGAAAACGGACCATTTTCCACATTTCGGAAGCATGACGTAATGGGGGGGTGTTATCTCTTTTGTCGAAAATCAGCCGTTTTTGCTCGAACATTAAATGCCTCCAAATGGTATTTAATTAACTTCCCTGGGTGAAGAAACTCTTTTTGAGAACTCAGAGTGAGTAAATTGGCCATTTTCATGCACTTTTAACCATTCCATAAATCTTGTGTTTAGGGCCCCTGGAAGCATGAAAATCACTTTAAACATGCTAATTTTAGCTCTAACACTGATGATCCACCTACAAATGTGAACTGACGTTCAAAAATAAAACATTTGAAAACGGACCATTTTCCACATTTCTGAAGCATGACGTAATGGGGGGGGTGTTATCTCTTTTGTCGAAAATCAGCCGTTTTTGCTCGAACATTAAATGCCTCCAAATGGTATTTAATTAACTTCCCGGGGTGACGAAACCCTTTTTGAGAACTCAGAGTGAGTAAATTGGCCATTTTCATGCACTTTCAACCATTCCATAAATCTTGTGTTTAGGGCCCCTGGAAGCATGAAAATCACTTTAAACATGCCAATGTTAGCTCTAACACTGATGATCCACCTACAAATGTGAACTGACGTTCAAAAATCAAACATTTGAAAACGGACCATTTTCCACATTTCTGAAGCATGACGTAATGGGGGGGTGTTATCTCTTTTGTCGAAAATCAGCCGTTTTTGCTTGAACATTAAATGCCTCCAAATAGTATTTAATTCTCTTCCCGAGCCCCTGGAAGCATGAAAATCACTTTAAACATGCTAATTTTAGCTCTAACACTGATGATCCACCTACAAATGTGAACTGACGTTCAAAAATAAAACATTTGAAAACGGACCATTTTCCACATTTCTGAAGCATGACGTAATGGGGGGGTGTTATCTCTTTTGTCGAAAATCAGCCGTTTTTGCTCGAACATTAAATGCCTCCAAATGGTATTTAATTAACTTCCCGGGGTGAAGAAACCCTTTTTGAGAACTCAGAGTGAGTAAATTGGCCATTTTCATGCACTTTTAACCATTCCATAAAACTTGTGTTTAGGGCCCCTGGAAGCATGAAAATCACTTTAAACATGCCAATGTTAGCTCTAACACTGATGATCCACCTACAAATGTGAACTGACGTTCAAAAATCAAACATTTGAAAACGGACCATTTTCCACATTTCTGAAGCATGACGTAATGGGGGGGTGTTATCTCTTTTGTCGAAAATCAGCCGTTTTTGCTTGAACATTAAATGCCTCCAAATAGTATTTAATTCACTTCCCGAGCCCCTGGAAGCATGAAAATCACTTTAAACATGCTAATTTTAGCTCTAACACTGATGATCCACCTACAAATGTGAACTGACGTTCAAAAATAAAACATTTGAAAACGGACCATTTTCCACATTTCTGAAGCATGACGTAATGGGGGGGTGTTATCTCTTTTGTCGAAAATCTGCAGTTTTTGCTCGAACATTAAATGCCTCCAAATGGTATTTAATTAACTTCCCGGGGTGAAGAAACCCTTTTTGAGAACTCAGAGTGAGTAAATTGGCCATTTTCATGCACTTTTAACCATTCCATAAATCTTGTGTTTAGGGCCCCTAGAAGCATGAAAATCACTTTAAACATGCCAATGTTAGCTCTAACACTGATGATCCACCTATAAATGTGAACTGACGTTCAAAAATAAAACATTTGAAAACGGACCATTTTCCACATTTCTGAAGCATGACGTAATGGGGGGTGTTATCTCTTTTGTCGAAAATCAGCCATTTTTGCTCGAACATTAAATGCCTCCAAATGGTATTTAATTAACTTCCCGAGCCCCTGGAAGCATGAAAATCACTTTAAACATCCTAATTTTAGCTCTAACACTGATGATCCACCTACAAATGTGAACTGACGTTCAAAAATAAAACATTTGAAAACGGACCATTTTCCACATTTCTGAAGCATGACGTAATGGGGGGGGTGTTATCTCTTTTGTCGAAAATCAGCCGTTTTTGCTTGAACATTAAATGCCTTCAAATAGTATTTAATTCACTTCCCGAGCCCCTGGAAGCATGAAAATCACTTTAAACATGCTAATTTGAGCTCTAACACTGATGATCCACCTACAAATGTGAACTGACGTTCAGAAATGAAACATTTGAAAACGGACCATTTTCCACATTTCTGAAGCATGACGTAATGGGGGGGTGTTATCTCTTTTGTCGAAAATCAGCCGTTTTTGCTCGAACATTAAATGCCTCCAAATGGTATTTAATTAACTTCCCGGGGTGAAGAAACCCTTTTTGAGAACTCAGAGTGAGTAAATTGGCCATTTTCATGCACTTTTAACCATTCCATAAATCTTGTGTTTAGGGCCCCTGGAAGCATGAAAATCACTTTAAACATGCCAATGTTAGCTCTAACACTGATGATCCACCTATAAATGTGAACTGACGTTCAAAAATAAAACATTTGAAAACGGACCATTTTCCACATTTCTGAAGCATGACGTAATGGGGGGGTGTTATCTCTTTTGTCGAAAATCAGCCGTTTTTGCTTGAACATTAAATGCCTCCAAATAGTATTTAATTCACTTTCCGAGCCCCTGGAAGCATGAAAATCACTTTAAACATGCTAATTTGAGCTCTAACACTGATGATCCACCTACAAATGTGAACTGACGTTCAAAAATAAAACATTTGAAAACGGACCATTTTCCACATTTCTGAAGCATGACGTAATGGGGGGGTGTTATCTCTTTTGTCGAAAATCAGCCGTTTTTGCTCGAACATTAAATGCCTCCAAATGGTATTTATTTAACTTCCCGAGCCCCTGGAAGCATGAAAATCACTTTAAACATGCTAATTTTAGCTCTAACACTGATGATCCACCTACAAATGTGAACTGACGTTCAAAAATAAAACATTTGAAAACGGACCATTTTCCACATTTCTGAAGCATGACGTAATGGGGGGTGTTATCTCTTTTGTCGAAAATCAGCCGTTTTTGCTCGAACATTAAATGCCTCCAAATGGTATTTATTTAACTTCCCGAGCCCCTGGAAGCATGAAAATCACTTTAAACATACTAATTTTAGCTCTAACACTGATGATCCACCTACAAATGTGAACTGACGTTCAAAAATAAAACATTTGAAAACGGACCATTTTCCACATTTCGGAAGCATGACGTAATGGGGGGGTGTTATCTCTTTTGTCGAAAATCAGCCGTTTTTGCTCGAACATTAAATGCCTCCAAATGGTATTTAATTAACTTCCCTGGGTGAAGAAACCCTTTTTGAGAACACAGAGTGAGTAAATTGGCCATTTTCATGCACTTTTAACCATTCCATAAATCTTGTGTTTAGGGCCCCTGGAAGCATGAAAATCACTTTAAACATGCTAATTTTAGCTCTAACACTGATGATCCACCTACAAATGTGAACTGACGTTCAAAAATAAAACATTTGAAAACGGACCATTTTCCACATTTCGGAAGCATGACGTAATGGGGGGGTGTTATCTCTTTTGTCGAAAATCAGCCGTTTTTGCTCGAACATTAAATGCCTCCAAATGGTATTTAATTAACTTCCCTGGGTGAAGAAACCCTTTTTGAGAACTCAGAGTGAGTAAATTGGCCATTTTCATGCACTTTTAACCATTCCATAAATCTTGTGTTTAGGGCCCCTAGAAGCATGAAAATCACTTTAAACATGCCAATGTTAGCTCTAACACTGATGATCCACCTATAAATGTGAACTGACGTTCAAAAATAAAACATTTGAAAACGGACCATTTTCCACATTTCTGAAGCATGACGTAATGGGGGGTGTTATCTCTTTTGTCGAAAATCAGCCATTTTTGCTCGAACATTAAATGCCTCCAAATGGTATTTAATTAACTTCCCGAGCCCCTGGAAGCATGAAAATCACTTTAAACATCCTAATTTTAGCTCTAACACTGATGATCCACCTACAAATGTGAACTGACGTTCAAAAATAAAACATTTGAAAACGGACCATTTTCCACATTTCTGAAGCATGACGTAATGGGGGGGGTGTTATCTCTTTTGTCGAAAATCAGCCGTTTTTGCTTGAACATTAAATGCCTTCAAATAGTATTTAATTCACTTCCCGAGCCCCTGGAAGCATGAAAATCACTTTAAACATGCTAATTTGAGCTCTAACACTGATGATCCACCTACAAATGTGAACTGACGTTCAGAAATTAAACATTTGAAAACGGACCATTTTCCACATTTCTGAAGCATGACGTAATGGGGGGGTGTTATCTCTTTTGTCGAAAATCAGCCGTTTTTGCTCGAACATTAAATGCCTCCAAATGGTATTTAATTAACTTCCCGGGGTGAAGAAACCCTTTTTGAGAACTCAGAGTGAGTAAATTGGCCATTTTCATGCACTTTTAACCATTCCATAAATCTTGTGTTTAGGGCCCCTGGAAGCATGAAAATCACTTTAAACATGCCAATGTTAGCTCTAACACTGATGATCCACCTATAAATGTGAACTGATGTTCAAAAATAAAACATTTGAAAACGGACCATTTTCCACATTTCTGAAGCATGACGTAATGGGGGGGTGTTATCTCTTTTGTCGAAAATCAGCCGTTTTTGCTTGAACATTAAATGCCTCCAAATAGTATTTAATTCACTTTCCGAGCCCCTGGAAGCATGAAAATCACTTTAAACATGCTAATTTGAGCTCTAACACTGATGATCCACCTACAAATGTAAACTGACGTTCAAAAATAAAACATTTGAAAACGGACCATTTTCCACATTTCTGAAGCATGACGTAATGGGGGGGTGTTATCTCTTTTGTCGAAAATCAGCCGTTTTTGCTCGAACATTAAATGCCTCCAAATGGTATTTATTTAACTTCCCGAGCCCCTGGAAGCATGAAAATCACTTTAAACATGCTAATTTTAGCTCTAACACTGATGATCCACCTACAAATGTGAACTGACGTTCAAAAATAAAACATTTGAAAACGGACCATTTTCCACATTTCTGAAGCATGACGTAATGGGGGGTGTTATCTCTTTTGTCGAAAATCAGCCGTTTTTGCTCGAACATTAAATGCCTCCAAATGGTATTTATTTAACTTCCCGAGCCCCTGGAAGCATGAAAATCACTTTAAACATGCTAATTTTAGCTCTAACACTGATGATCCACCTACAAATGTGAACTGACGTTCAAAAATAAAACATTTGAAAACGGACCATTTTCCACATTTCTGAAGCATGACGTAATGGGGGGGTGTTATCTCTTTTGTCGAAAATCAGCCGTTTTTGCTCGAACATTAAATGCCTCCAAATGGTATTTAATTAACTTCCCGGGGTGAAGAAACCCTTTTTGAGAACTCAGAGTGAGTAAATTGGCCATTTTCATGCACTTTTAACCATTCCATAAATCTTGTGTTTAGGGCCCCTAGAAGCATGAAAATCACTTTAAACATGCCAATGTTAGCTCTAACACTGATGATCCACCTATAAATGTGAACTGACGTTCAAAAATAAAACATTTGAAAACGGACCATTTTCCACATTTCTGAAGCATGACGTAATGGGGGGTGTTATCTCTTTTGTCGAAAATCAGCCATTTTTGCTCGAACATTAAATGCCTCCAAATGGTATTTAATTAACTTCCCGAGCCCCTGGAAGCATGAAAATCACTTTAAACATCCTAATTTTAGCTCTAACACTGATGATCCACCTACAAATGTGAACTGACGTTCAAAAATAAAACATTTGAAAACGGACCATTTTCCACATTTCTGAAGCATGACGTAATGGGGGGGGTGTTATCTCTTTTGTCGAAAATCAGCCATTTTTGCTCGAACATTAAATGCCTCCAAATGGTATTTATTTAACTTCCCGAGCCCCTGGAAGCATGAAAATCACTTTAAACATACTAATTTTAGCTCTAACACTGATGATCCACCTACAAATGTGAACTGACGTTCAAAAATAAAACATTTGAAAACGGACCATTTTCCACATTTCGGAAGCATGACGTAATGGGGGGGTGTTATCTCTTTTGTCGAAAATCAGCCGTTTTTGCTCGAACATTAAATGCCTCCAAATGGTATTTAATTAACTTCCCTGGGTGAAGAAACCCTTTTTGAGAACTCAGAGTGAGTAAATTGGCCATTTTCATGCACTTTTAACCATTCCATAAATCTTGTGTTTAGGGCCCCTGGAAGCATGAAAATCACTTTAAACATGCTAATTTTAGCTCTAACACTGATGATCCACCTACAAATGTGAACTGACGTTCAAAAATAAAACATTTGAAAACGGACCATTTTCCACATTTCTGAAGCATGACGTAATGGGGGGGGTGTTATCTCTTTTGTCGAAAATCAGCCGTTTTTGCTCGAACATTAAATGCCTCCAAATGGTATTTAATTAACTTCCCGGGGTGACGAAACCCTTTTTGAGAACTCAGAGTGAGTAAATTGGCCATTTTCATGCACTTTTAACCATTCCATAAATCTTGTGTTTAGGGCCCCTGGAAGCATGAAAATCACTTTAAACATGCCAATGTTAGCTCTAACACTGATGATCCACCTACAAATGTGAACTGACGTTCAAAAATCAAACATTTGAAAACGGACCATTTTCCACATTTCTGAAGCATGACGTAATGGGGGGGTGTTATCTCTTTTGTCGAAAATCAGCCGTTTTTGCTTGAACATTAAATGCCTCCAAATAGTATTTAATTCTCTTCCCGAGCCCCTGGAAGCATGAAAATCACTTTAAACATGCTAATTTTAGCTCTAACACTGATGATCCACCTACAAATGTGAACTGACGTTCAAAAATAAAACATTTGAAAACGGACCATTTTCCACATTTCTGAAGCATGACGTAATGGGGGGGTGTTATCTCTTTTGTCGAAAATCAGCCGTTTTTGCTCGAACATTAAATGCCTCCAAATGGTATTTAATTAACTTCCCGGGGTGAAGAAACCCTTTTTGAGAACTCAGAGTGAGTAAATTGGCCATTTTCATGCACTTTTAACCATTCCATAAATCTTGTGTTTAGGGCCCCTGGAAGCATGAAAATCACTTTAAACATGCCAATGTTAGCTCTAACACTGATGATCCACCTACAAATGTGAACTGACGTTCAAAAATCAAACATTTGAAAACGGACCATTTTCCACATTTCTGAAGCATGACGTAATGGGGGGGTGTTATCTCTTTTGTCGAAAATCAGCCGTTTTTGCTTGAACATTAAATGCCTCCAAATAGTATTTAATTCACTTCCCGAGCCCCTGGAAGCATGAAAATCACTTTAAACATGCTAATTTTAGCTCTAACACTGATGATCCACCTACAAATGTGAACTGACGTTCAAAAATAAAACATTTGAAAACGGACCATTTTCCACATTTCTGAAGCATGACGTAATGGGGGGGTGTTATCTCTTTTGTCGAAAATCAGCCGTTTTTGCTCGAACATTAAATGCCTCCAAATGGTATTTAATTAACTTCCCGGGGTGAAGAAACCCTTTTTGAGAACTCAGAGTGAGTAAATTGGCCATTTTCATGCACTTTTAACCATTCTATAAATCTTGTGTTTAGGGCCCCTAGAAGCATGAAAATCACTTTAAACATGCCAATGTTAGCTCTAACACTGATGATCCACCTATAAATGTGAACTGACGTTCAAAAATAAAACATTTGAAAACGGGCCATTTTCCACATTTCTGAAGCATGACGTAATGGGGGGTGTTATCTCTTTTGTCGAAAATCAGCCATTTTTGCTCAAACATTAAATGCCTCCAAATGGTATTTAATTAACTTCCCGAGCCCCTGGAAGCATGAAAATCACTTTAAACATCCTAATTTTAGCTCTAACACTGATGATCCACCTACAAATGTGAACTGACGTTCAAAAATAAAACATTTGAAAACGGACCATTTTCCACATTTCTGAAGCATGACGTAATGGGGGGGGTGTTATCTCTTTTGTCGAAAATCAGCCGTTTTTGCTTGAACATTAAATGCCTTCAAATAGTATTTAATTCACTTCCCGAGCCCCTGGAAGCATGAAAATCACTTTAAACATGCTAATTTGAGCTCTAACACTGATGATCCACCTACAAATGTGAACTGACGTTCAGAAATGAAACATTTGAAAACGGACCATTTTCCACATTTCTGAAGCATGACGTAATGGGGGGGTGTTATCTCTTTTGTCGAAAATCAGCCGTTTTTGCTCGAACATTAAATGCCTCCAAATGGTATTTAATTAACTTCCCGGGGTGAAGAAACCCTTTTTGAGAACTCAGAGTGAGTAAATTGGCCATTTTCATGCACTTTTAACCATTCCATAAATCTTGTGTTTAGGGCCCCTGGAAGCATGAAAATCACTTTAAACATGCCAATGTTAGCTCTAACACTGATGATCCACCTATAAATGTGAACTGACGTTCAAAAATAAAACATTTGAAAACGGACCATTTTCCACATTTCTGAAGCATGACGTAATGGGGGGGTGTTATCTCTTTTGTCGAAAATCAGCCGTTTTTGCTTGAACATTAAATGCCTCCAAATAGTATTTAATTCACTTTCCGAGCCCCTGGAAGCATGAAAATCACTTTAAACATGCTAATTTGAGCTCTAACACTGATGATCCACCTACAAATGTGAACTGACGTTCAAAAATAAAACATTTGAAAACGGACCATTTTCCACATTTCTGAAGCATGACGTAATGGGGGGGTGATATCTCTTTTGTCGAAAATCAGCCGTTTTTGCTCGAACATTAAATGCCTCCAAATGGTATTTATTTAACTTCCCGAGCCCCTGGAAGCATGAAAATCACTTTAAACATGCTAATTTTAGCTCTAACACTGATGATCCACCTACAAATGTGAACTGACGTTCAAAAATAAAACATTTGAAAACGGACCATTTTCCACATTTCTGAAGCATGACGTAATGGGGGGTGTTATCTCTTTTGTCGAAAATCAGCCGTTTTTGCTCGAACATTAAATGCCTCCAAATGGTATTTATTTAACTTCCCGAGCCCCTGGAAGCATGAAAATCACTTTAAACATACTAATTTTAGCTCTAACACTGATGATCCACCTACAAATGTGAACTGACGTTCAAAAATAAAACATTTGAAAACGGACCATTTTCCACATTTCGGAAGCATGACGTAATGGGGGGGTGTTATCTCTTTTGTCGAAAATCAGCCGTTTTTGCTCGAACATTAAATGCCTCCAAATGGTATTTAATTAACTTCCCTGGGTGAAGAAACTCTTTTTGAGAACTCAGAGTGAGTAAATTGGCCATTTTCATGCACTTTTAACCATTCCATAAATCTTGTGTTTAGGGCCCCTGGAAGCATGAAAATCACTTTAAACATGCTAATTTTAGCTCTAACACTGATGATCCACCTACAAATGTGAACTGACGTTCAAAAATAAAACATTTGAAAACGGACCATTTTCCACATTTCTGAAGCATGACGTAATGGGGGGGGTGTTATCTCTTTTGTCGAAAATCAGCCGTTTTTGCTCGAACATTAAATGCCTCCAAATGGTATTTAATTAACTTCCCGGGGTGACGAAACCCTTTTTGAGAACTCAGAGTGAGTAAATTGGCCATTTTCATGCACTTTCAACCATTCCATAAATCTTGTGTTTAGGGCCCCTGGAAGCATGAAAATCACTTTAAATATGCCAATGTTAGCTCTAACACTGATGATCCACCTACAAATGTGAACTGACGTTCAAAAATCAAACATTTGAAAACGGACCATTTTCCACATTTCTGAAGCATGACGTAATGGGGGGGTGTTATCTCTTTTGTCGAAAATCAGCCGTTTTTGCTTGAACATTAAATGCCTCCAAATAGTATTTAATTCTCTTCCCGAGCCCCTGGAAGCATGAAAATCACTTTAAACATGCTAATTTTAGCTCTAACACTGATGATCCACCTACAAATGTGAACTGACGTTCAAAAATAAAACATTTGAAAACGGACCATTTTCCACATTTCTGAAGCATGACGTAATGGGGGGGTGTTATCTCTTTTGTCGAAAATCAGCCGTTTTTGCTCGAACATTAAATGCCTCCAAATGGTATTTAATTAACTTCCCGGGGTGAAGAAACCCTTTTTGAGAACTCAGAGTGAGTAAATTGGCCATTTTCATGCACTTTTAACCATTCCATAAAACTTGTGTTTAGGGCCCCTGGAAGCATGAAAATCACTTTAAACATGCCAATGTTAGCTCTAACACTGATGATCCACCTACAAATGTGAACTGACGTTCAAAAATCAAACATTTGAAAACGGACCATTTTCCACATTTCTGAAGCATGACGTAATGGGGGGGTGTTATCTCTTTTGTCGAAAATCAGCCGTTTTTGCTTGAACATTAAATGCCTCCAAATAGTATTTAATTCACTTCCCGAGCCCCTGGAAGCATGAAAATCACTTTAAACATGCTAATTTTAGCTCTAACACTGATGATCCACCTACAAATGTGAACTGACGTTCAAAAATAAAACATTTGAAAACGGACCATTTTCCACATTTCTGAAGCATGACGTAATGGGGGGGTGTTATCTCTTTTGTCGAAAATCTGCAGTTTTTGCTCGATCATTAAATGCCTCCAAATGGTATTTAATTAACTTCCCGGGGTGAAGAAACCCTTTTTGAGAACTCAGAGTGAGTAAATTGGCCATTTTCATGCACTTTTAACCATTCCATAAATCTTGTGTTTAGGGCCCCTAGAAGCATGAAAATCACTTTAAACATGCCAATGTTAGCTCTAACACTGATGATCCACCTATAAATGTGAACTGACGTTCAAAAATAAAACATTTGAAAACGGACCATTTTCCACATTTCTGAAGCATGACGTAATGGGGGGTGTTATCTCTTTTGTCGAAAATCAGCCATTTTTGCTCGAACATTAAATGCCTCCAAATGGTATTTAATTAACTTCCCGAGCCCCTGGAAGCATGAAAATCACTTTAAACATCCTAATTTTAGCTCTAACACTGATGATCCACCTACAAATGTGAACTGACGTTCAAAAATAAAACATTTGAAAACGGACCATTTTCCACATTTCTGAAGCATGACGTAATGGGGGGGGTGTTATCTCTTTTGTCGAAAATCAGCCGTTTTTGCTTGAACATTAAATGCCTTCAAATAGTATTTAATTCACTTCCCGAGCCCCTGGAAGCATGAAAATCACTTTAAACATGCTAATTTGAGCTCTAACACTGATGATCCACCTACAAATGTGAACTGACGTTCAGAAATGAAACATTTGAAAACGGACCATTTTCCACATTTCTGAAGCATGACGTAATGGGGGGGTGTTATCTCTTTTGTCGAAAATCAGCCGTTTTTGCTCGAACATTAAATGCCTCCAAATGGTATTTAATTAACTTCCCGGGGTGAAGAAACCCTTTTTGAGAACTCAGAGTGAGTAAATTGGCCATTTTCATGCACTTTTAACCATTCCATAAATCTTGTGTTTAGGGCCCCTGGAAGCATGAAAATCACTTTAAACATGCCAATGTTAGCTCTAACACTGATGATCCACCTATAAATGTGAACTGACGTTCAAAAATAAAACATTTGAAAACGGACCATTTTCCACATTTCTGAAGCATGACGTAATGGGGGGGTGTTATCTCTTTTGTCGAAAATCAGCCATTTTTGCTTGAACATTAAATGCCTCCAAATAGTATTTAATTCACTTTCCGAGCCCCTGGAAGCATGAAAATCACTTTAAACATGCTAATTTGAGCTCTAACACTGATGATCCACCTACAAATGTGAACTGACGTTCAAAAATAAAACATTTGAAAACGGACCATTTTCCACATTTCTGAAGCATGACGTAATGGGGGGGTGTTATCTCTTTTGTCGAAAATCAGCCGTTTTTGCTCGAACATTAAATGCCTCCAAATGGTATTTATTTAACTTCCCGAGCCCCTGGAAGCATGAAAATCACTTTAAACATGCTAATTTTAGCTCTAACACTGATGATCCACCTACAAATGTGAACTGACGTTCAAAAATAAAACATTTGAAAACGGACCATTTTCCACATTTCTGAAGCATGACGTAATGGGGGGTGTTATCTCTTTTGTCGAAAATCAGCCGTTTTTGCTCGAACATTAAATGCCTCCAAATGGTATTTATTTAACTTCCCGAGCCCCTGGAAGCATGAAAATCACTTTAAACATACTAATTTTAGCTCTAACACTGATGATCCACCTACAAATGTGAACTGACGTTCAAAAATAAAACATTTGAAAACGGACCATTTTCCACATTTCGGAAGCATGACGTAATGGGGGGGTGTTATCTCTTTTGTCGAAAATCAGCCGTTTTTGCTCGAACATTAAATGCCTCCAAATGGTATTTAATTAACTTCCCTGGGTGAAGAAACCCTTTTTGAGAACACAGAGTGAGTAAATTGGCCATTTTCATGCACTTTTAACCATTCCATAAATCTTGTGTTTAGGGCCCCTGGAAGCATGAAAATCACTTTAAACATGCTAATTTTAGCTCTAACACTGATGATCCACCTACAAATGTGAACTGACGTTCAAAAATAAAACATTTGAAAACGGACCATTTTCCACATTTCTGAAGCATGACGTAATGGGGGGGGTGTTATCTCTTTTGTCGAAAATCAGCCGTTTTTGCTCGAACATTAAATGCCTCCAAATGGTATTTAATTAACTTCCCGGGGTGACGAAACCCTTTTTGAGAACTCAGAGTGAGTAAATTGGCCATTTTCATGCACTTTTAACCATTCCATAAATCTTGTGTTTAGGGCCCCTGGAAGCATGAAAATCACTTTAAACATGCCAATGTTAGCTCTAACACTGATGATCCACCTACAAATGTGAACTGACGTTCAAAAATCAAACATTTGAAAACGGACCATTTTCCACATTTCTGAAGCATGACGTAATGGGGGGGTGTTATCTCTTTTGTCAAAAATCAGCCGTTTTTGCTTGAACATTAAATGCCTCCAAATAGTATTTAATTCTCTTCCCGAGCCCCTGGAAGCATGAAAATCACTTTAAACATGCTAATTTTAGCTCTAACACTGATGATCCACCTACAAATGTGAACTGACGTTCAAAAATAAAACATTTGAAAACGGACCATTTTCCACATTTCTGAAGCATGACGTAATGGGGGGGTGTTATCTCTTTTGTCGAAAATCAGCCGTTTTTGCTCGAACATTAAATGCCTCCAAATGGTATTTAATTAACTTCCCGGGGTGAAGAAACCCTTTTTGAGAACTCAGAGTGAGTAAATTGGCCATTTTCATGCACTTTTAACCATTCCATAAATCTTGTGTTTAGGGCCCCTGGAAGCATGAAAATCACTTTAAACATGCCAATGTTAGCTCTAACACTGATGATCCACCTACAAATGTGAACTGACGTTCAAAAATCAAACATTTGAAAACGGACCATTTTCCACATTTCTGAAGCATGACGTAATGGGGGGGTGTTATCTCTTTTGTCGAAAATCAGCCGTTTTTGCTTGAACATTAAATGCCTCCAAATAGTATTTAATTCACTTCCCGAGCCCCGGGAAGCATGAAAATCACTTTAAACATGCTAATTTTAGCTCTAACACTGATGATCCACCTACAAATGTGAACTGACGTTCAAAAATAAAACATTTGAAAACTGACCATTTTCCACATTTCTGAAGCATGACGTAATGGGGGGGTGTTATCTCTTTTGTCGAAAATCAGCCGTTTTTGCTCGAACATTAAATGCCTCCAAATGGTATTTAATTAACTTCCCGGGGTGAAGAAACCCTTTTTGAGAACTCAGAGTGAGTAAATTGGCCATTTTCATGCACTTTTAACCATTCCATAAATCTTGTGTTTAGGGCCCCTGGAAGCATGAAAATCACTTTAAACATGCCAATGTTAGCTCTAACACTGATGATCCACCTACAAATGTGAACTGACGTTCAAAAATCAAACATTTGAAAACGGACCATTTTCCACATTTCTGAAGCATGACGTAATGGGGGGGTGTTATCTCTTTTGTCGAAAATCAGCCGTTTTTGCTTGAACATTAAATGCCTCCAAATAGTATTTAATTCACTTCCCGAGCCCCTGGAAGCATGAAAATCACTTTAAACATGCTAATTTTAGCTCTAACACTGATGATCCACCTACAAATGTGAACTGACGTTCAAAAATAAAACATTTGAAAACGGACCATTTTCCACATTTCTGAAGCATGACGTAATGGGGGGGTGTTATCTCTTTTGTCGAAAATCAGCCGTTTTTGCTCGAACATTAAATGCCTCCAAATGGTATTTAATTAACTTCCCGGGGTGAAGAAACCCTTTTTGAGAACTCAGAGTGAGTAAATTGGCCATTTTCATGCACTTTTAACCATTCCATAAATCTTGTGTTTAGGGCCCCTGGAAGCATGAAAATCACTTTAAACATGCCAATGTTAGCTCTAACACTGATGATCCACCTACAAATGTGAACTGACGTTCAAAAATCAAACATTTGAAAACGGACCATTTTCCACATTTCTGAAGCATGACGTAATGGGGGGGTGTTATCTCTTTTGTCGAAAATCAGCCGTTTTTGCTTGAACATTAAATGCCTCCAAATAGTATTTAATTCACTTCCCGAGCCCCTGGAAGCATGAAAATCACTTTAAACATGCTAATTTTAGCTCTAACACTGATGATCCACCTACAAATGTGAACTGACGTTCAAAAATAAAACATTTGAAAACGGACCATTTTCCACATTTCTGAAGCATGACGTAATGGGGGGGTGTTATCTCTTTTGTCGAAAATCAGCCGTTTTTGCTCGAACATTAAATGCCTCCAAATGGTATTTAATTAACTTCCCGGGGTGAAGAAACCCTTTTTGAGAACTCAGAGTGAGTAAATTGGCCATTTTCATGCACTTTTAACCATTCCATAAATCTTGTGTTTAGGGCCCCTGGAAGCATGAAAATCACTTTAAACATGCCAATGTTAGCTCTAACACTGATGATCCACCTACAAATGTGAACTGACGTTCAAAAATCAAACATTTGAAAACGGACCATTTTCCACATTTCTGAAGCATGACGTAATGGGGGGGTGTTATCTCTTTTGTCGAAAATCAGCCGTTTTTGCTTGAACATTAAATGCCTCCAAATAGTATTTAATTCACTTCCCGAGCCCCTGGAAGCATGAAAATCACTTTAAACATGCTAATTTTAGCTCTAACACTGATGATCCACCTACAAATGTGAACTGACGTTCAAAAATAAAACATTTGAAAACGGACCATTTTCCACATTTCTGAAGCATGACGTAATGGGGGGGTGTTATCTCTTTTGTCGAAAATCAGCCGTTTTTGCTCGAACATTAAATGCCTCCAAATGGTATTTAATTAACTTCCCGGGGTGAAGAAACCCTTTTTGAGAACTCAGAGTGAGTAAATTGGCCATTTTCATGCACTTTTAACCATTCCATAAATCTTGTGTTTAGGGCCCCTGGAAGCATGAAAATCACTTTAAACATGCCAATGTTAGCTCTAACACTGATGATCCACCTACAAATGTGAACTGACGTTCAAAAATCAAACATTTGAAAACGGACCATTTTCCACATTTCTGAAGCATGACGTAATGGGGGGGTGTTATCTCTTTTGTCGAAAATCAGCCGTTTTTGCTTGAACATTAAATGCCTCCAAATAGTATTTAATTCACTTCCCGAGCCCCTGGAAGCATGAAAATCACTTTAAACATGCTAATTTTAGCTCTAACACTGATGATCCACCTACAAATGTGAACTGACGTTCAAAAATAAAGCATTTGAAAACGGACCATTTTCCACATTTCTGAAGCATGACGTAATGGGGGGGTGTTATCTCTTTTGTCGAAAATCAGCCGTTTTTGCTCGAACATTAAATGCCTCCAAATGGTATTTAATTAACTTCCCGGGGTGAAGAAACCCTTTTTGAGAACTCAGAGTGAGTAAATTGGCCATTTTCATGCACTTTTAACCATTCCATAAATCTTGTGTTTAGGGCCCCTAGAAGCATGAAAATCACTTTAAACATGCCAATGTTAGCTCTAACACTGATGATCCACCTATAAATGTGAACTGACGTTCAAAAATAAAACATTTGAAAACGGACCATTTTCCACATTTCTGAAGCATGACGTAATGGGGGGTGTTATCTCTTTTGTCGAAAATCAGCCATTTTTGCTCGAACATTAAATGCCTCCAAATGGTATTTAATTAACTTCCCGAGCCCCTGGAAGCATGAAAATCACTTTAAACATCCTAATTTTAGCTCTAACACTGATGATCCACCTACAAATGTGAACTGACGTTCAAAAATAAAACATTTGAAAACGGACCATTTTCCACATTTCTGAAGCATGACGTAATGGGGGGGGTGTTATCTCTTTTGTCGAAAATCAGCCGTTTTTGCTTGAACATTAAATGCCTTCAAATAGTATTTAATTCACTTCCCGAGCCCCTGGAAGCATGAAAATCACTTTAAACATGCTAATTTGAGCTCTAACACTGATGATCCACCTACAAATGTGAACTGACGTTCAGAAATGAAACATTTGAAAACGGACCATTTTCCACATTTCTGAAGCATGACGTAATGGGGGGGTGTTATCTCTTTTGTCGAAAATCAGCCGTTTTTGCTCGAACATTAAATGCCTCCAAATGGTATTTAATTAACTTTCCGAGCCCCTGGAAGCATGAAAATCACTTTAAACATGCTAATTTGAGCTCTAACACTGATGATCCACCTACAAATGTGAACTGACGTTCAAAAATAAAACATTTGAAAACGGACCATTTTCCACATTTCTGAAGCATGACGTAATGGGGGGGTGTTATCTCTTTTGTCGAAAATCAGCCGTTTTTGCTCGAACATTAAATGCCTCCAAATGGTATTTATTTAACTTCCCGAGCCCCTGGAAGCATGAAAATCACTTTAAACATGCTAATTTTAGCTCTAACACTGATGATCCACCTACAAATGTGAACTGACGTTCAAAAATAAAACATTTGAAAACGGACCATTTTCCACATTTCTGAAGCATGACGTAATGGGGGGTGTTATCTCTTTTGTCGAAAATCAGCCGTTTTTGCTCGAACATTAAATGCCTCCAAATGGTATTTATTTAACTTCCCGAGCCCCTGGAAGCATGAAAATCACTTTAAACATGCTAATTTTAGCTCTAACACTGATGATCCACCTACAAATGTGAACTGACGTTCAAAAATAAAACATTTGAAAACGGACCATTTTCCACATTTCTGAAGCATGACGTAATGGGGGGGTGTTATCTCTTTTGTCGAAAATCAGCCGTTTTTGCTCGAACATTAAATGCCTCCAAATGGTATTTAATTAACTTCCCGGGGTGAAGAAACCCTTTTTGAGAACTCAGAGTGAGTAAATTGGCCATTTTCATGCACTTTTAACCATTCCATAAATCTTGTGTTTAGGGCCCCTGGAAGCATGAAAATCACTTTAAACATGCTAATTTTAGCTCTAACACTGATGATCCACCTACAAATGTGAACTGACGTTCAAAAATAAAACATTTGAAAACGGACCATTTTCCACATTTCTGAAGCATGACGTAATGGGGGGGTGTTATCTCTTTTGTCGAAAATCAGCCGTTTTTGCTCGAACATTAAATGCCTCCAAATGGTATTTAATTAACTTCCCGGGGTGAAGAAACCCTTTTTGAGAACTCAGAGTGAGTAAATTTGCCATTTTCATGCACTTTTAACCATTCCATAAATCTTGTGTTTAGGGCCCCTGGAAGCATGAAAATCACTTTAAACATGCTAATTTTAGCTCTAACACTGATGATCCACCTACAAATGTGAACTGACGTTCAAAAATAAAACATTTGAAAACGGACCATTTTCCACATTTCTGAAGCATGACGTAATGGGGGGGTGTTATCTCTTTTGTCGAAAACCAGCCGTTTTTGCTCGAACATTAAATGCCTCCAAATGGTATTTAATTAACTTCCCGAGCCCCTGGAAGCATGAAAATCACTTTAAACATGCTAATTTTAGCTCTAAAACTGATGATCCACCTACAAATGTGAACTGACGTTCAAAAATAAAACATTTGAAAACGGACCATTTTCCACATTTCTGAAGCATGACTTAATGGGGGGGTGTTATCTCTTTTGTCGAAACTCAGCCGTTTTTGCTCGAACATTAAATGCCTCCAAATGGTATTTAATTAACTTCCTGGGGTGAAGAAACCCTTTTTGAGAACTCAGAGTGAGTAAATTGGCCATTTTCATGCACTTTTAACCATTCCATAAATCTTGTGTTTAGGGCCCCTGGAAGCATGAAAATCACTTTAAACATGCTAATTTTAGCTCTAACACTGATGATCCACCTACAAATGTGAACTGACGTTCAAAAATAAAACATTTGAAAACGGACCATTTTCCACATTTATGAAGCATGACGTAATGGGGGGGTGTTATCTCTTTTGTCGAAAACCAGCCGTTTTTGCTCGAACATTAAATGCCTCCAAATGGTATTTAATTAACTTCCCGAGCCCCTGGAAGCATGAAAATCACTTTAAACATGCTAATTTTAGCTCTAACACTGATGATCCACCTACAAATGTGAACTGACGTTCAAAAATAAAACATTTGAAAACAGACCATTTTCCACATTTCTGAAGCATGACGTAATGGGGGGGTGTTATCTCTTTTGTCGAAAATCAGCCGTTTTTGCTCGAACATTAAATGCCTCCAAATGGTATTTAATTAACTTCCCGAGCCCCTGGAAGCATGAAAATCACTTTAAACATGCTAATTTTAGCTCTCACACTGATGATCCACCTACAAATGTGAACTGACGTTCAAAAATAAAACATTTGAAAACGGACCATTTTCCACATTTCTGAAGCATGACGTAATGGGGGGGTGTTATCTCTTTTGTCGAAAATCAGCCATTTTTGCTCGAACATTAAATGCCTCCAAATGGTATTTAATTAACTTCCCGAGCTCCTGGAAGCATGAAAATCACTTTAAACATGCTAATTTTAGCTCTAACACTGATGATCCGCCTACAAATGTGAACTGACGTTCAAAAATAAAACATTTGAAAACGGACCATTTTCCACATTTCTGAAGCATGACGTAATGGGGGGGTGTTATCTCTTTTGTCGAAAATCAGCCGTTTTTGCTTCAACATTAAATGCCTCCAAATAGTATTTAATTCACTTTCCGAGCCCCTGGAAGCATGAAAATCACTTTAAACATGCTAATTTGAGCTCTAACACTGATGATCCACCTACAAATGTGAACTGACGTTCAAAAATAAAACATTTGAAAACGGACCATTTTCCACATTTCTGAAGCATGACGTAATGGGGGGGTGTTATCTCTTTTGTCGAAAATCAGCCGTTTTTGCTCGAACATTAAATGCCTCCAAATGGTATTTATTTAACTTCCCGAGCCCCTGGAAGCATGAAAATCACTTTTAACATGCTAATTTTAGCTCTAACACTGATGATCCACCTACAAATGTGAACTGACGTTCAAAAATAAAACATTTGAAAACGGACCATTTTCCACATTTCTGAAGCATGACGTAATGGGGGGTGTTATCTCTTTTGTCGAAAATCAGCCGTTTTTGCTCGAACATTAAATGCCTCCAAATGGTATTTATTTAACTTCCCGAGCCCCTGGAAGCATGAAAATCACTTTAAACATACTAATTTTAGCTCTAACACTGATGATCCACCTACAAATGTGAACTGACGTTCAAAAATAAAACATTTGAAAACGGACCATTTTCCACATTTCTGAAGCATGACGTAATGGGGGGGTGTTATCTCTTTTGTCGAAAATCAGCCGTTTTTGCTCACACATTAAATGCCTCCAAATGGTATTTAATTAACTTCCCAGGGTGAAGAAACCCTTTTTGAGAACTCAGAGTTAGTAAATTGGCCATTTTCATGCACTTTTAACCATTCCATAAATCTTGTGTTTAGGGCCCCTGGAAGCATGAAAATCACTTTAAACATGCTAATTTTAGCTCTAACACTGATGATCCACCTACAAATGTGAACTGACGTTCAAAAATAAAACAATTGAAAACGGACCATTTTCCACATTTCTGAAGCATGACATAATGGGGGGGTGTTATCTCTTTTGTCGAAAATCAGCCGTTTTTGCTCACACATTAAATGCCTCCAAATAGTATTTAATTCACTTCCCGAGCCCCTGGAAGCATGAAAATCACTTTAAACATGCTAATTTTAGCTCTAACACTGATGATCCACCTACAAATGTGAACTGACGTTCAAAAATAAAACATTTGAAAACGGACCATTTTCCACATTTCTGAAGCATGACGTAATGGGGGGGGTGTTATCTCTTTTGTCGAAAATCAGCCGTTTTTGCTCGAACATTAAATGCCTCCAAATGGTATTTAATTAACTTCCCGGGGTGACGAAACCCTTTTTGAGAACTCAGAGTGAGTAAATTGGCCATTTTCATGCACTTTTAACCATTCCATAAATCTTGTGTTTAGGGCCCCTGGAAGCATGAAAATCACTTTAAACATGCCAATGTTAGCTCTAACACTGATGATCCACCTACAAATGTGAACTGACGTTCAAAAATCAAACATTTGAAAACGGACCATTTTCCACATTTCTGAAGCATGACGTAATGGGGGGGTGTTATCTCTTTTGTCGAAAATCAGCCGTTTTTGCTTGAACATTAAATGCCTCCAAATAGTATTTAATTCACTTCCCGAGCCCCTGGAAGCATGAAAATCACTTTAAACATGCTAATTTTAGCTCTAACACTGATGATCCACCTACAAATGTGAACTGACGTTCAAAAATAAAACATTTGAAAACGGACCATTTTCCACATTTCTGAAGCATGACGTAATGGGGGGGTGTTATCTCTTTTGTCGAAAATAAGCCGTTTTTGCTCGAACATTAAATGCCTCCAAATGGTATTTAATTAACTTCCCGGGGTGAAGAAACCCTTTTTGAGAACTCAGAGTGAGTAAATTGGCCATTTTCATGCACTTTTAACCATTCCATAATTCTTGTGTTTAGGGCCCCTGGAAGCATGAAAATCACTTTAAACAGGCCAATGTTAGCTCTAACACTGATGATCCACCTATAAATGTGAACTAACGTTCAAAAATAAAACATTTGAAAACGGACCATTTTCCACATTTCTGAAGCATGACGTAATGGGGAGTGTTATCTCTTTTGTCGAAAATCAGCCATTTTTGCTGGAACATTAAATGCCTCCAAATGGTATTTAATTAACTTCCCGAGCCCCTGGAAGCATGAAAATCACTTTAAACATCCTAATTTTAGCTCTAACACTGATGATCCACCTACAAATGTGAACTGACGTTCAAAAATAAAACATTTGAAAACGGACCATTTTCCACATTTCTGAAGCATGACGTAATGGGGGGGTGTTATCTCTTTTGTCGAAAATCAGCCGTTTTTGCTTGAACATTAAATGCCTCCAAATAGTATTTAATTCACTTCCCGAGCCCCTGGAAGCATGAAAATCACTTTAAACATGCTAATTTGAGCTCTAACACTGATGATCCACCTACAAATGTGAACTGACGTTCAGAAATGAAACATTTGAAAACGGGCCATTTTCCACATTTCTGAAGCATGACGTAATGGGGGGGTGTTATCTCTTTTGTCGAAAATCAGCCGTTTTTGCTTGAACATTAAATGCCTCCAAATAGTATTTAATTCACTTCCCGAGCCCCTGGAAGCATGAAAATCACTTTAAACATGCTAATTTGAGCTCTAACACTGATGATCCACCTACAAATGTGAACTGACGTTCAGAAATGAAACATTTGAAAACGGACCATTTTCCACATTTCTGAAGCATGACGTAATGGGGGGGGTGTTATCTCTTTTGTCGAAAATCAGCCGTTTTTGCTCGAACATTAAATGCCTCCAAATGGTATTTAATTAACTTCCCGGGGTGAAGAAACCCTTTTTGAGAACTCAGAGTGAGTAAATTGGCCATTTTCATGCACTTTTAACCATTCCATAAATCTTGTGTTTAGGGCCCCTGGAAGCATGAAAATCACTTTAAACATGCTAATTTTAGCTCTAACACTGATGATCCACCTACAAATGTGAACTGACGTTCAAAAATAAAACATTTGAAAACGGACCATTTTCCACATTTCTGAAGCATGACGTAAGGGGGGGGTGTTATCTCTTTTGTCGAAAATCAGCCGTTTTTGCTCGAACATTAAATGCCTCCAAATGGTATTTAATTAACTTCCGGGGGTGAAGAACCCCTTTTTGAGAACTCAGAGTGAGTAAATTGGCCATTTTCATGCACTTTTAACCATTCCATAAATCTTGTGTTTAGGGCCCCTGGAAGCATGAAAATCACTTTAAACATGCTAATTTTAGCTCTAACACTGATGATCCACCTACAAATGTGAACTGACGTTCAAAAATAAAACATTCGAAAACGGACCATTTTCCACATTTGTGAAGCATGACGTAATGGGGGGTGTTATCTCTTTTGTCGAAAATCAGTCGTTTTTGCTCAAACATTAAATGCCTCCAAATAGTATTTAATTCACTTCCCGAGCCCCTGGAAGCATGAAAATCACTTTAAACATGCTAATTTTAGCTCTAACACTGATGATCCACCTACAAATGTGAACTGACGTTCAAAAATAAAACATTTGAAAACGGACCATTTTCCACATTTCTGAAGCATGACGTAATGGGGGGGTGTTATCTCTTTTGTCGAAAATCAGCTGTTTTTGCTCGAACATTAAATGCCTCCAAATGGTATTTAATTAACTTCCCGGGGTGAAGAAACCCTTTTTGAGTACTCAGAGTGAGTAATTGGCCATTTTCATGCACTTTTAACCATTCCATAAATCTTGTGTTTAGGGCCTCTGGAAGCATGAAAATCACTTTAAACATGCTAATTTTAGCTCTAACACTGATGATCCACCTACAAATGTGAACTGACGTTCAAAAATAAAACATTTGAAAACGGACCATTTTCCACATTTCTTAAGCATGACGTAATGGGGGGGTGTTATCTCTTTTGTCGAAAACCAGCCGTTTTTGCTCGAACATTAAATGCCTCCAAATGGTATTTAATTAACTTCCCGAGCCCCTGGAAGCATGAAAATCACTTTAAACATGCTAATTTTAGCTCTAACACTGATGATCCACCTACAAATGTGAACTGACGTTCAAAAATAAAACATTTGAAAACGGACCATTTTCCACATTTCTGAAGCATGACGTAATGGGGGGGGTGTTATCTCTTTTGTCGAAAATCAACCGTTTTTGCTCGAACATTAAATGCCTCCAAATGGTATTTAATTAACTTCCCGGGGTGAAGAAACCCTTTTTGAGAACTCAGAGTGAGTAAATTGGCCATTTTCATGCACTTTTAACCATTCCATAAATCTTGTGTTTAGGGCCCCTGGAAGCATGAAAATCACTTTAAACATGCGAATGTTAGCTCTAACACTGATGATCCACCTACAAATGTGAACTGACGTTCAAAAATAAAACATTTGAAAACGGACCATTTTCCACATTTCCGAAGCATGACGTAATGGGGGGGTGTTATCTCTTTTGTCGAAATCAGCCGTTTTTGCTTGAACATTAAATGCCTCCAAATGGTATTTAATTAACTTCCCGAGCCTCTGGAAGCATGAAAATCACTTTAAACATCCTAATTTTAGCTCTAACACTGATGATCCACCTACAAATGTGAACTGACGTTCAAAAATAAAACATTTGAAAACGGACCATTTTCCACATTTCTGAAGCATGACGTAATGGGGGGGTGTTATCTCTTTTGTCGAAAATCAGCCATTTTTGCTTGAACATTAAATGCCTCCAAATAGTATTTAATTCACTTCCCGAGCCCCTGGAAGCATGAAAATCACTTTAAACATGCTAATTTGAGCTCTAACACTGATGGTCCACCTACAAATGTGAACTGACGTTCAGAAATAAAACATTTGAAAATGGACCATTTTCCACATTTCTGAAGCATGACGTAATGGGGGGGTGTTATCTCTTTTGTCGAAAATCAGCGGTTTTTGCTCGAACATTAAATGCCTCCAAATGGTATTTATTTAACTTCCCGAGCCCCTGGAAGCATGAAAATCACTTTAAACATGCTAATTTTAGCTCTAACACTGATGATCCACCTACAAATGTGAACTGACGTTCAAAAATAAAACATTTGAAAACGGACCATTTTCCACATTTCTGAAGCATGACGTAATGGGGGGGGTGTTATCTCTTTTGTCGAAAATCAGCCGTTTTTGCTCGAACATTAAATGCCTCCAAATGGTATTTAATTAACTTCCCGGGGTGAAGAAACCCTTTTTGAGAACTCAGAGTGAGTAAATTGGCCATTTTCATGCACTTTTAACCATTCCATAAATCTTGTGTTTAGGGCCCCTGGAAGCATGAAAATCACTTTAAACATGCTAATTTTAGCTCTAACACTGATGATCCACCTACAAATGTGAACTGACGTTCAAAAATAAAACATTTGAAAACGGACCATTTTCCACATTTCTGAAGCATGACGTAAGGGGGGGGTGTTATCTCTTTTGTCGAAAATCAGCCGTTTTTGCTCGAACATTAAATGCCTCCAAATGGTATTTAATTAACTTCCGGGGGTGAAGAACCCCTTTTTGAGAACTCAGAATGAGTAAATTGGCCATTTTCATGCACTTTTAACCATTCCATAAATCTTGTGTTTAGGGCCCCTGGAAGCATGAAAATCACTTTAAACATGCTAATTTTAGCTCTAACACTGATGATCCACCTACAAATGTGAACTGACGTTCAAAAATAAAACATTCGAAAACGGACCATTTTCCACATTTGTGAAGCATGACGTAATGGGGGGTGTTATCTCTTTTGTCGAAAATCAGTCGTTTTTGCTCAAACATTAAATGCCTCCAAATAGTATTTAATTCACTTCCCGAGCCCCTGGAAGCATGAAAATCACTTTAAACATGCTAATTTTAGCTCTAACACTGATGATCCACCTACAAATGTGAACTGACGTTCAAAAATAAAACATTTGAAAACGGACCATTTTCCACATTTCTGAAGCATGACGTAATGGGGGGGTGTTATCTCTTTTGTCGAAAATCAGCTGTTTTTGCTCGAACATTAAATGCCTCCAAATGGTATTTAATTAACTTCCCGGGGTGAAGAAACCCTTTTTGAGTACTCAGAGTGAGTAATTGGCCATTTTCATGCACTTTTAACCATTCCATAAATCTTGTGTTTAGGGCCTCTGGAAGCATGAAAATCACTTTAAACATGCTAATTTTAGCTCTAACACTGATGATCCACCTACAAATGTGAACTGACGTTCAAAAATAAAACATTTGAAAACGGACCATTTTCCACATTTCTTAAGCATGACGTAATGGGGGGGTGTTATCTCTTTTGTCGAAAACCAGCCGTTTTTGCTCGAACATTAAATGCCTCCAAATGGTATTTAATTAACTTCCCGAGCCCCTGGAAGCATGAAAATCACTTTAAACATGCTAATTTTAGCTCTAACACTGATGATCCACCTACAAATGTGAACTGACGTTCAAAAATAAAACATTTGAAAACGGACCATTTTCCACATTTCTGAAGCATGACGTAATGGGGGGGGTGTTATCTCTTTTGTCGAAAATCAACCGTTTTTGCTCGAACATTAAATGCCTCCAAATGGTATTTAATTAACTTCCCGGGGTGAAGAAACCCTTTTTGAGAACTCAGAGTGAGTAAATTGGCCATTTTCATGCACTTTTAACCATTCCATAAATCTTGTGTTTAGGGCCCCTGGAAGCATGAAAATCACTTTAAACATGCGAATGTTAGCTCTAACACTGATGATCCACCTATAAATGTGAACTGACGTTCAAAAATAAAACATTTGAAAACGGACCATTTTCCACATTTCCGAAGCATGACGTAATGGGGGGGTGTTATCTCTTTTGTCGAAATCAGCCGTTTTTGCTTGAACATTAAATGCCTCCAAATGGTATTTAATTAACTTCCCGAGCCTCTGGAAGCATGAAAATCACTTTAAACATCCTAATTTTAGCTCTAACACTGATGATCCACCTACAAATGTGAACTGACGTTCAAAAATAAAACATTTGAAAACGGACCATTTTCCACATTTCTGAAGCATGACGTAATGGGGGGGTGTTATCTCTTTTGTCGAAAATCAGCCATTTTTGCTTGAACATTAAATGCCTCCAAATAGTATTTAATTCACTTCCCGAGCCCCTGGAAGCATGAAAATCACTTTAAACATGCTAATTTGAGCTCTAACACTGATGGTCCACCTACAAATGTGAACTGACGTTCAGAAATAAAACATTTGAAAATGGACCATTTTCCACATTTCTGAAGCATGACGTAATGGGGGGGTGTTATCTCTTTTGTCGAAAATCAGCGGTTTTTGCTCGAACATTAAATGCCTCCAAATGGTATTTATTTAACTTCCCGAGCCCCTGGAAGCATGAAAATCACTTTAAACATGCTAATTTTAGCTCTAACACTGATGATCCACCTACAAATGTGAACTGACGTTCAAAAATAAAACATTTGAAAACGGACCATTTTCCACATTTCTGAAGCATGACGTAATGGGGGGGTGTTATCTCTTTTGTCGAAAATCAGCCGTTTTTGCTCGAACATTAAATGCCTCCAAATGGTATTTAATTAACTTCCCGGGGTGAAGAAACCCTTTTTGAGAACTCAGAGTGAGTAAATTGGCCATTTTCATGCACTTTTAACCATTCCATAAATCTTGTGTTTAGGGCCCCTGGAAGCATGAAAATCACTTTAAACATGCTAATTTTAGCTCTAACGCTGATGATCCACCTACAAATGTGAACTGACGTTCAAAAATAAAACATTTGAAAACGGACCATTTTCCACATTTCTGAAGCATGACGTAATGGGGGGGTGTTATCTCTTTTGTCAAAAATCAGCCGTTTTTGCTCGAACATTAAATGCCTCCAAATGGTATTTAATTAACTTCCCGGGGTGAAGAAACCCTTTTTGAGAACTCAGAGTGAGTAAATTGGCCATTTTCATGCACTTTTAACCATTCCATAAATCTTGTGTTTAGGGCCCCTGGAAGCATGAAAATCACTTTAAACATGCTAATTTTAGCTCTAACACTGATGATCCACCTACAAATGTGAACTGACGTTCAAAAATAAAACATTTGAAAACGGACCATTTTCCACATTTCTGAAGCATGACGTAATGGGGGGGTGTTATCTCTTTTGTCGAAAACCAGCCGTTTTTGCTCGAACATTAAATGCCTCCAAATGGTATTTAATTAACTTCCCGAGCCCCTGGAAGCATGACAATCACTTTAAACATGCTAATTTTAGCTCTAAAACTGATGATCCACCTACAAATGTGAACTGACGTTCAAAAATAAAACATTTGAAAACGGACCATTTTCCACATTTCTGAAGCATGACGTAATGGGGGGGTGTTATCTCTTTTGTCGAAACTCAGCCGTTTTTGCTCGAACATTAAATGCCTCCAAATGGTATTTAATTAACTTCCTGGGGTGAAGAAACCCTTTTTGAGAACTCAGAGTGAGTAAATTGGCCATTTTCATGCACTTTTAACCATTCCATAAATCTTGTGTTTAGGGCCCCTGGAAGCATGAAAATCACTTTAAACATGCTAATTTTAGCTCTAACACTGATGATCCACCTACAAATGTGAACTGACGTTCAAAAATAAAACATTTGAAAACGGACCATTTTCCACATTTATGAAGCATGACGTAATGGGGGGGTGTTATCTCTTTTGTCGAAAACCAGCCGTTTTTGCTCGAACATTAAATGCCTCCAAATGGTATTTAATTAACTTCCCGAGCCCCTGGAAGCATGAAAATCACTTTAAACATGCTAATTTTAGCTCTAACACTGATGATCCACCTACAAATGTGAACTGACGTTCAAAAATAAAACATTTGAAAACAGACCATTTTCCACATTTCTGAAGCATGACGTAATGGGGGGGTGTTATCTCTTTTGTCGAAAATCAGCCGTTTTTGCTCGAACATTAAATGCCTCCAAATGGTATTTAATTAACTTCCCGAGCCCCTGGAAGCATGAAAATCACTTTAAACATGCTAATTTTAGCTCTCACACTGATGATCCACCTACAAATGTGAACTGACGTTCAAAAATAAAACATTTGAAAACGGACCATTTTCCACATTTCTGAAGCATGACGTAATGGGGGGGGTGTTATTTCTTTTGTCGAAAATCAGTCGTTTTTGCTCGAACATTAAATGCCTCCAAATGTTATTTAATTAACTTCCCGGGGTGAAGAAACCCTTTTTGAGAACTCAGAGTGAGTAAATTGGCCATTTTCATGCACTTTTAACCATTCCATAAATCTTGTGTTTAGGGCCCCTGGAAGCATGAAAATCACTTTAAACATGCTAATTTTAGCTCTAACACTGATGATCCACCTACAAATGTGAACTGACGTTCAAAAATAAAACATTTGAAAACGGACCATTTTCCACATTTCTGAAGCATGACGTAATGGGGGGGTGTTATCTCTTTTGTCGAAAATCAGCCGTTTTTGCTTGAACATTAAATGCCTCCAAATAGTATTTAATTCACTTTCCGAGCCCCTGGAAGCATGAAAATCACTTTAAACATGCTAATTTGAGCTCTAACACTGATGATCCACCTACAAATGTGAACTGACGTTCAAAAATAAAACATTTGAAAACGGACCATTTTCCACATTTCTGAAGCATGACGTAATGGGGGGGTGTTATCTCTTTTGTCGAAAATCAGCCGTTTTTGCTTGAACATTAAATGCCTCCAAATGGTATTTATTTAACTTCCCGAGCCCCTGGAAGCATGAAAATCACTTTAAACATGCTAATTTTAGCTCTAACACTGATGATCCACCTACAAATGTGAACTGACGTTCAAAAATAAAACATTTGAAAACTGACCATTTTCCACATTTCTGAAGCATGACGTAATGGGGGGTGTTATCTCTTTTGTCGAAAATCAGCCGTTTTTGCTCGAACATTAAATGCCTCCAAATGGTATTTATTTAACTTCCCGAGCCCCTGGAAGCATGAAAATCACTTTAAACATACTAATTTTAGCTCTAACACTGATGATCCACCTACAAATGTGAACTGACGTTCAAAAATAAAACATTTGAAAACGGACCATTTTCCACATTTCTGAAGCATGACGTAATGGGGGGGTGTTATCTCTTTTGTCGAAAATCAGCCGTTTTTGCTCACACATTAAATGCCTCCAAATGGTATTTAATTAACTTCCCGGGGTGAAGAAACCCTTTTTGAGAACTCAGAGTTAGTAAATTGGCCATTTTCATGCACTTTTAACCATTCCATAAATCTTGTGTTTAGGGCCCCTGGAAGCATGAAAATCACTTTAAACATGCTAATTTTAGCTCTAACACTGATGATCCAGCTACAAATGTGAACTGACGTTCAAAAATAAAACAATTGAAAACGGACCATTTTCCACATTTCTGAAGCATGACATAATGGGGGGGTGTTATCTCTTTTGTCGAAAATCAGCCGTTTTTGCTCACACATTAAATGCCTCCAAATAGTATTTAATTCACTTCCCGAGCCCCTGGAAGCATGAAAATCACTTTAAACATGCTAATTTTAGCTCTAACACTTATGATCCACCTACAAATGTGAACTGACGTTCAAAAATAAAACATTTGAAAACGGACCATTTTCCACATTTCTGAAGCATGACGTAATGGGGGGGTGTTATCTCTTTTGTCGAAAATCAGCCGTTTTTGCTCGAACATTAAATGCCTCCAAATGGTATTTAATTAACTTCCCGGGGTGACGAAACCCTTTTTGAGAACTCAGAGTGAGTAAATTGGCCATTTTCATGCACTTTTAACCATTCCATAAATCTTGTGTTTAGGGCCCCTGGAAGCATGAAAATCACTTTAAACATGCTAATTTTAGCTCTAACACTGATGATCCACCTACAAATGTGAACTGACGTTCAAAAATAAAACATTTGAAAACGGACCATTTTCCACATTTATGAAGCATGACGTAATGGGGGGGTGTTATCTCTTTTGTCGAAAACCAGCCGTTTTTGCTCGAACATTAAATGCCTCCAAATGGTATTTAATTAACTTCCCGAGCCCCTGGAAGCATGAAAATCACTTTAAACATGCTAATTTTAGCTCTAACACTGATGATCCACCTACAAATGTGAACTGACGTTCAAAAATAAAACATTTGAAAACAGACCATTTTCCACATTTCTGAAGCATGACGTAATGGGGGGGTGTTATCTCTTTTGTCGAAAATCAGCCGTTTTTGCTCGAACATTAAATGCCTCCAAATGGTATTTAATTAACTTCCCGAGCCCCTGGAAGCATGAAAATCACTTTAAACATGCTAATTTTAGCTCTCACACTGATGATCCACCTACAAATGTGAACTGACGTTCAAAAATAAAACATTTGAAAACGGACCATTTTCCACATTTCTGAAGCATGACGTAATGGGGGGGGTGTTATTTCTTTTGTCGAAAATCAGTCGTTTTTGCTCGAACATTAAATGCCTCCAAATGTTATTTAATTAACTTCCCGGGGTGAAGAAACCCTTTTTGAGAACTCAGAGTGAGTAAATTGGCCATTTTCATGCACTTTTAACCATTCCATAAATCTTGTGTTTAGGGCCCCTGGAAGCATGAAAATCACTTTAAACATGCCAATGTTAGCTCTAACACTGATGATCCACCTACAAATGTGAACTGACGTTCAAAAATAAAACATTTGAAAACGGACCATTTTCCACATTTCTGAAGCATGACGTAATGGGGGGGTGTTATCTCTTTTGTCGAAAATCAGCCATTTTTGCTCGAACATTAAATGCCTCCAAATGGTATTTAATTAACTTCCCGAGCTCCTGGAAGCATGAAAATCACTTTAAACATGCTAATTTTAGCTCTAACACTGATGATCCACCTACAAATGTGAACTGACGTTCAAAAATAAAACATTTGAAAACGGACCATTTTCCACATTTCTGAAGCATGACGTAATGGGGGGGTGTTATCTCTTTTGTCGAAAATCAGCCGTTTTTGCTTGAACATTAAATGCCTCCAAATAGTATTTAATTCACTTTCCGAGCCCCTGGAAGCATGAAAATCACTTTAAACATGCTAATTTGAGCTCTAACACTGATGATCCACCTACAAATGTGAACTGACGTTCAAAAATAAAACATTTGAAAACGGACCATTTTCCACATTTCTGAAGCATGACGTAATGGGGGGGTGTTATCTCTTTTGTCGAAAATCAGCCGTTTTTGCTTGAACATTAAATGCCTCCAAATGGTATTTATTTAACTTCCCGAGCCCCTGGAAGCATGAAAATCACTTTAAACATGCTAATTTTAGCTCTAACACTGATGATCCACCTACAAATGTGAACTGACGTTCAAAAATAAAACATTTGAAAACGGACCATTTTCCACATTTCTGAAGCATGACGTAATGGGGGGTGTTATCTCTTTTGTCGAAAATCAGCCGTTTTTGCTCGAACATTAAATGCCTCCAAATGGTATTTATTTAACTTCCCGAGCCCCTGGAAGCATGAAAATCACTTTAAACATACTAATTTTAGCTCTAACACTGATGATCCACCTACAAATGTGAACTGACGTTCAAAAATAAAACATTTGAAAACGGACCATTTTCCACATTTCTGAAGCATGACGTAATGGGGGGGTGTTATCTCTTTTGTCGAAAATCAGCCGTTTTTGCTCACACATTAAATGCCTCCAAATGGTATTTAATTAACTTCCCGGGGTGAAGAAACCCTTTTTGAGAACTCAGAGTTAGTAAATTGGCCATTTTCATGCACTTTTAACCATTCCATAAATCTTGTGTTTAGGGCCCCTGGAAGCATGAAAATCACTTTAAACATGCTAATTTTAGCTCTAACACTGATGATCCAGCTACAAATGTGAACTGACGTTCAAAAATAAAACAATTGAAAACGGACCATTTTCCACATTTCTGAAGCATGACATAATGGGGGGGTGTTATCTCTTTTGTCGAAAATCAGCCGTTTTTGCTCACACATTAAATGCCTCCAAATAGTATTTAATTCACTTCCCGAGCCCCTGGAAGCATGAAAATCACTTTAAACATGCTAATTTTAGCTCTAACACTTATGATCCACCTACAAATGTGAACTGACGTTCAAAAATAAAACATTTGAAAACGGACCATTTTCCACATTTCTGAAGCATGACGTAATGGGGGGGGTGTTATCTCTTTTGTCGAAAATCAGCCGTTTTTGCTCGAACATTAAATGCCTCCAAATGGTATTTAATTAACTTCCCGGGGTGACGAAACCCTTTTTGAGAACTCAGAGTGAGTAAATTGGCCATTTTCATGCACTTTTAACCATTCCATAAATCTTGTGTTTAGGGCCCCTGGAAGCATGAAAATCACTTTAAACATGCCAATGTTAGCTCTAACACTGATGATCCACCTACAAATGTGAACTGACGTTCAAAAATCAAACATTTGAAAACGGACCATTTTCCACATTTCTGAAGCATGACGTAATGGGGGGGTGTTATCTCTTTTGTCGAAAATCAGCCGTTTTTGCTTGAACATTAAATGCCTCCAAATAGTATTTAATTCACTTCCCGAGCCCCTGGAAGCATGAAAATCACTTTAAACATGCTAATTTTAGCTCTAACACTGATGATCCACCTACAAATGTGAACTGACGTTCAAAAATAAAACATTTGAAAACGGACCATTTTCCACATTTCTGAAGCATGACGTAATGGGGGGGTGTTATCTCTTTTGTCGAAAATCAGCCGTTTTTGCTCGAACATTAAATGCCTCCAAATGGTATTTAATTAACTTCCCGGGGTGACGAAACCCTTTTTGAGAACTCAGAGTGAGTAAATTGGCCATTTTCATGCACTTTTAACCATTCCATAAATCTTGTGTTTAGGGCCCCTGGAAGCATGAAAATCACTTTAAACATGCCAATGTTAGCTCTAACACTGATGATCCACCTACAAATGTGAACTGACGTTCAAAAATCAAACATTTGAAAACGGACCATTTTCCACATTTCTGAAGCATGACGTAATGGGGGGGTGTTATCTCTTTTGTCGAAAATCAGCCGTTTTTGCTTGAACATTAAATGCCTCCAAATAGTATTTAATTCACTTCCCGAGCCCCTGGAAGCATGAAAATCACTTTAAACATGCTAATTTTAGCTCTAACACTGATGATCCACCTACAAATGTGAACTGACGTTCAAAAATAAAACATTTGAAAACGGACCATTTTCCACATTTCTGAAGCATGACGTAATGGGGGGGTGTTATCTCTTTTGTCGAAAATCAGCCGTTTTTGCTCGAACATTAAATGCCTCCAAATGGTATTTATTTAACTTCCCGAGCCCCTGGAAGCATGAAAATCACTTTAAACATGCTAATTTTAGCTCTAACACTGATGATCCACCTACAAATGTGAACTGACGTTCAAAAATAAAACATTTGAAAACGGACCATTTTCCACATTTCTGAAGCATGACGTAATGGGGGGGTGTTATCTCTTTTGTCGAAAATCAGCCGTTTTTGCTCGAACATTAAATGCCTCCAAATGGTATTTAATTAACTTCCCGGGGTGAAGAAACCCTTTTTGAGAACTCAGAGTGAGTAAATTGGCCATTTTCATGCACTTTTAACCATTCCATAAATCTTGTGTTTAGGGCCCCTGGAAGCATGAAAATCACTTTAAACATGCTAATTTTAGCTCTAACGCTGATGATCCACCTACAAATGTGAACTGACGTTCAAAAATAAAACATTTGAAAACGGACCATTTTCCACATTTCTGAAGCATGACGTAATGGGGGGGTGTTATCTCTTTTGTCAAAAATCAGCCGTTTTTGCTCGAACATTAAATGCCTCCAAATGGTATTTAATTAACTTCCCGGGGTGAAGAAACCCTTTTTGAGAACTCAGAGTGAGTAAATTGGCCATTTTCATGCACTTTTAACCATTCCATAAATCTTGTGTTTAGGGCCCCTGGAAGCATGAAAATCACTTTAAACATGCTAATTTTAGCTCTAACACTGATGATCCACCTACAAATGTGAACTGACGTTCAAAAATAAAACATTTGAAAACGGACCATTTTCCACATTTCTGAAGCATGACGTAATGGGGGGGTGTTATCTCTTTTGTCGAAAACCAGCCGTTTTTGCTCGAACATTAAATGCCTCCAAATGGTATTTAATTAACTTCCCGAGCCCCTGGAAGCATGAAAATCACTTTAAACATGCTAATTTTAGCTCTAAAACTGATGATCCACCTACAAATGTGAACTGACGTTCAAAAATAAAACATTTGAAAACGGACCATTTTCCACATTTCTGAAGCATGACGTAATGGGGGGGTGTTATCTCTTTTGTCGAAACTCAGCCGTTTTTGCTCGAACATTAAATGCCTCCAAATGGTATTTAATTAACTTCCTGGGGTGAAGAAACCCTTTTTGAGAACTCAGAGTGAGTAAATTGGCCATTTTCATGCACTTTTAACCATTCCATAAATCTTGTGTTTAGGGCCCCTGGAAGCATGAAAATCACTTTAAACATGCTAATTTTAGCTCTAACACTGATGATCCACCTACAAATGTGAACTGACGTTCAAAAATAAAACATTTGAAAACGGACCATTTTCCACATTTATGAAGCATGACGTAATGGGGGGGTGTTATCTCTTTTGTCGAAAACCAGCCGTTTTTGCTCGAACATTAAATGCCTCCAAATGGTATTTAATTAACTTCCCGAGCCCCTGGAAGCATGAAAATCACTTTAAACATGCTAATTTTAGCTCTAACACTGATGATCCACCTACAAATGTGAACTGACGTTCAAAAATAAAACATTTGAAAACAGACCATTTTCCACATTTCTGAAGCATGACGTAATGGGGGGGTGTTATCTCTTTTGTCGAAAATCAGCCGTTTTTGCTCGAACATTAAATGCCTCCAAATGGTATTTAATTAACTTCCCGAGCCCCTGGAAGCATGAAAATCACTTTAAACATGCTAATTTTAGCTCTCACACTGATGATCCACCTACAAATGTGAACTGACGTTCAAAAATAAAACATTTGAAAACGGACCATTTTCCACATTTCTGAAGCATGACGTAATGGGGGGGGTGTTATTTCTTTTGTCGAAAATCAGTCGTTTTTGCTCGAACATTAAATGCCTCCAAATGTTATTTAATTAACTTCCCGGGGTGAAGAAACCCTTTTTGAGAACTCAGAGTGAGTAAATTGGCCATTTTCATGCACTTTTAACCATTCCATAAATCTTGTGTTTAGGGCCCCTGGAAGCATGAAAATCACTTTAAACATGCCAATGTTAGCTCTAACACTGATGATCCACCTACAAATGTGAACTGACGTTCAAAAATAAAACATTTGAAAACGGACCATTTTCCACATTTCTGAAGCATGACGTAATGGGGGGGTGTTATCTCTTTTGTCGAAAATCAGCCATTTTTGCTCGAACATTAAATGCCTCCAAATGGTATTTAATTAACTTCCCGAGCTCCTGGAAGCATGAAAATCACTTTAAACATGCTAATTTTAGCTCTAACACTGATGATCCACCTACAAATGTGAACTGACGTTCAAAAATAAAACATTTGAAAACGGACCATTTTCCACATTTCTGAAGCATGACGTAATGGGGGGGTGTTATCTCTTTTGTCGAAAATCAGCCGTTTTTGCTTGAACATTAAATGCCTCCAAATAGTATTTAATTCACTTTCCGAGCCCCTGGAAGCATGAAAATCACTTTAAACATGCTAATTTGAGCTCTAACACTGATGATCCACCTACAAATGTGAACTGACGTTCAAAAATAAAACATTTGAAAACGGACCATTTTCCACATTTCTGAAGCATGACGTAATGGGGGGGTGTTATCTCTTTTGTCGAAAATCAGCCGTTTTTGCTTGAACATTAAATGCCTCCAAATGGTATTTATTTAACTTCCCGAGCCCCTGGAAGCATGAAAATCACTTTAAACATGCTAATTTTAGCTCTAACACTGATGATCCACCTACAAATGTGAACTGACGTTCAAAAATAAAACATTTGAAAACGGACCATTTTCCACATTTCTGAAGCATGACGTAATGGGGGGTGTTATCTCTTTTGTCGAAAATCAGCCGTTTTTGCTCGAACATTAAATGCCTCCAAATGGTATTTATTTAACTTCCCGAGCCCCTGGAAGCATGAAAATCACTTTAAACATACTAATTTTAGCTCTAACACTGATGATCCACCTACAAATGTGAACTGACGTTCAAAAATAAAACATTTGAAAACGGACCATTTTCCACATTTCTGAAGCATGACGTAATGGGGGGGTGTTATCTCTTTTGTCGAAAATCAGCCGTTTTTGCTCACACATTAAATGCCTCCAAATGGTATTTAATTAACTTCCCGGGGTGAAGAAACCCTTTTTGAGAACTCAGAGTTAGTAAATTGGCCATTTTCATGCACTTTTAACCATTCCATAAATCTTGTGTTTAGGGCCCCTGGAAGCATGAAAATCACTTTAAACATGCTAATTTTAGCTCTAACACTGATGATCCAGCTACAAATGTGAACTGACGTTCAAAAATAAAACAATTGAAAACGGACCATTTTCCACATTTCTGAAGCATGACATAATGGGGGGGTGTTATCTCTTTTGTCGAAAATCAGCCGTTTTTGCTCACACATTAAATGCCTCCAAATAGTATTTAATTCACTTCCCGAGCCCCTGGAAGCATGAAAATCACTTTAAACATGCTAATTTTAGCTCTAACACTTATGATCCACCTACAAATGTGAACTGACGTTCAAAAATAAAACATTTGAAAACGGACCATTTTCCACATTTCTGAAGCATGACGTAATGGGGGGGGTGTTATCTCTTTTGTCGAAAATCAGCCGTTTTTGCTCGAACATTAAATGCCTCCAAATGGTATTTAATTAACTTCCCGGGGTGACGAAACCCTTTTTGAGAACTCAGAGTGAGTAAATTGGCCATTTTCATGCACTTTTAACCATTCCATAAATCTTGTGTTTAGGGCCCCTGGAAGCATGAAAATCACTTTAAACATGCCAATGTTAGCTCTAACACTGATGATCCACCTACAAATGTGAACTGACGTTCAAAAATCAAACATTTGAAAACGGACCATTTTCCACATTTCTGAAGCATGACGTAATGGGGGGGTGTTATCTCTTTTGTCGAAAATCAGCCGTTTTTGCTTGAACATTAAATGCCTCCAAATAGTATTTAATTCACTTCCCGAGCCCCTGGAAGCATGAAAATCACTTTAAACATGCTAATTTTAGCTCTAACACTGATGATCCACCTACAAATGTGAACTGACGTTCAAAAATAAAACATTTGAAAACGGACCATTTTCCACATTTCTGAAGCATGACGTAATGGGGGGGTGTTATCTCTTTTGTCGAAAATCAGCCGTTTTTGCTCGAACATTAAATGCCTCCAAATGGTATTTAATTAACTTCCCGGGGTGAAGAAACCCTTTTTGAGAACTCAGAGTGAGTAAATTGGCCATTTTCATGCACTTTTAACCATTCCATAATTCTTGTGTTTAGGGCCCCTGGAAGCATGAAAATCACTTTAAACATGCCAATGTTAGCTCTAACACTGATGATCCACCTATAAATGTGAACTAACGTTCAAAAATAAAACATTTGAAAACGGACCATTTTCCACATTTCTGAAGCATGACGTAATGGGGAGTGTTATCTCTTTTGTCGAAAATCAGCCATTTTTGCTCGAACATTAAATGCCTCCAAATGGTATTTAATTAACTTCCCGAGCCCCTGGAAGCATGAAAATCACTTTAAACATCCTAATTTTAGCTCTAACACTGATGATCCACCTACAAATGTGAACTGACGTTCAAAAATAAAACATTTGAAAACGGACCATTTTCCACATTTCTGAAGCATGACGTAATGGGGGGGTGTTATCTCTTTTGTCGAAAATCAGCCGTTTTTGCTTGCACATTAAATGCCTCCAAATAGTATTTAATTCACTTCCCGAGCCCCTGGAAGCATGAAAATCACTTTAAACATGCTAATTTGAGCTCTAACACTGATGATCCACCTACAAATGTGAACTGACGTTCAGAAATGAAACATTTGAAAACGGACCATTTTCCACATTTCTGAAGCATGACGTAATGGGGGGGTGTTATCTCTTTTGTCGAAAATCAGCCGTTTTTGCTTGAATATTAAATGCCTCCAAATAGTATTTAATTCACTTCCCGAGCCCCTGGAAGCATGAAAATCACTTTAAACATGCTAATTTGAGCTCTAACACTGATGATCCACCTACAAATGTGAACTGACGTTCAGAAATGAAACATTTGAAAACGGACCATTTTCCACATTTCTGAAGCATGACGTAATGGGGGGGGTGTTATCTCTTTTGTCGAAAATCAGCCGTTTTTGCTCGAACATTAAATGCCTCCAAATGGTATTTAATTAACTTCCTGGGGTGAAGAAACCCTTTTTGAGAACTCAGAGTGAGTAAATTGGCCATTTTCATGCACTTTTAACCATTCCATAAATCTTGTGTTTAGGGCCCCTGGAAGCATGAAAATCACTTTAAACATGCTAATTTTAGCTCTAACACTGATGATCCACCTACAAATGTGAACTGACGTTCAAAAATAAAACATTTGAAAACGGACCATTTTCCACATTTATGAAGCATGACGTAATGGGGGGGTGTTATCTCTTTTGTCGAAAACCAGCCGTTTTTGCTCGAACATTAAATGCCTCCAAATGGTATTTAATTAACTTCCCGAGCCCCTGGAAGCATGAAAATCACTTTAAACATGCTAATTTTAGCTCTAACACTGATGATCCACCTACAAATGTGAACTGACGTTCAAAAATAAAACATTTGAAAACAGACCATTTTCCACATTTCTGAAGCATGACGTAATGGGGGGGTGTTATCTCTTTTGTCGAAAATCAGCCGTTTTTGCTCGAACATTAAATGCCTCCAAATGGTATTTAATTAACTTCCCGAGCCCCTGGAAGCATGAAAATCACTTTAAACATGCTAATTTTAGCTCTCACACTGATGATCCACCTACAAATGTGAACTGACGTTCAAAAATAAAACATTTGAAAACGGACCATTTTCCACATTTCTGAAGCATGACGTAATGGGGGGGTGTTATTTCTTTTGTCGAAAATCAGTCGTTTTTGCTCGAACATTAAATGCCTCCAAATGTTATTTAATTAACTTCCCGGGGTGAAGAAACCCTTTTTGAGAACTCAGAGTGAGTAAATTGGCCATTTTCATGCACTTTTAACCATTCCATAAATCTTGTGTTTAGGGCCCCTGGAAGCATGAAAATCACTTTAAACATGCCAATGTTAGCTCTAACACTGATGATCCACCTACAAATGTGAACTGACGTTCAAAAATAAAACATTTGAAAACGGACCATTTTCCACATTTCTGAAGCATGACGTAATGGGGGGGTGTTATCTCTTTTGTCGAAAATCAGCCATTTTTGCTCGAACATTAAATGCCTCCAAATGGTATTTAATTAACTTCCCGAGCTCCTGGAAGCATGAAAATCACTTTAAACATGCTAATTTTAGCTCTAACACTGATGATCCACCTACAAATGTGAACTGACGTTCAAAAATAAAACATTTGAAAACGGACCATTTTCCACATTTCTGAAGCATGACGTAATGGGGGGGTGTTATCTCTTTTGTCGAAAATCAGCCGTTTTTGCTTGAACATTAAATGCCTCCAAATAGTATTTAATTCACTTTCCGAGCCCCTGGAAGCATGAAAATCACTTTAAACATGCTAATTTGAGCTCTAACACTGATGATCCACCTACAAATGTGAACTGACGTTCAAAAATAAAACATTTGAAAACGGACCATTTTCCACATTTCTGAAGCATGACGTAATGGGGGGGTGTTATCTCTTTTGTCGAAAATCAGCCGTTTTTGCTCGAACATTAAATGCCTCCAAATGGTATTTATTTAACTTCCCGAGCCCCTGGAAGCATGAAAATCACTTTAAACATGCTAATTTTAGCTCTAACACTGATGATCCACCTACAAATGTGAACTGACGTTCAAAAATAAAACATTTGAAAACGGACCATTTTCCACATTTCTGAAGCATGACGTAATGGGGGGTGTTATCTCTTTTGTCGAAAATCAGCCGTTTTTGCTCGAACATTAAATGCCTCCAAATGGTATTTATTTAACTTCCCGAGCCCCTGGAAGCATGAAAATCACTTTAAACATACTAATTTTAGCTCTAACACTGATGATCCACCTACAAATGTGAACTGACGTTCAAAAATAAAACATTTGAAAACGGACCATTTTCCACATTTCTGAAGCATGACGTAATGGGGGGGTGTTATCTCTTTTGTCGAAAATCAGCCGTTTTTGCTCACACATTAAATGCCTCCAAATGGTATTTAATTAACTTCCCGGGGTGAAGAAACCCTTTTTGAGAACTCAGAGTTAGTAAATTGGCCATTTTCATGCACTTTTAACCATTCCATAAATCTTGTGTTTAGGGCCCCTGGAAGCATGAAAATCACTTTAAACATGCTAATTTTAGCTCTAACACTGATGATCCAGCTACAAATGTGAACTGACGTTCAAAAATAAAACAATTGAAAACGGACCATTTTCCACATTTCTGAAGCATGACGTAATGGGGGGGGTGTTATCTCTTTTGTCGAAAATCAGCCGTTTTTGCTCACACATTAAATGCCTCCAAATAGTATTTAATTCACTTCCCGAGCCCCTGGAAGCATGAAAATCACTTTAAACATGCTAATTTTAGCTCTAACACTTATGATCCACCTACAAATGTGAACTGACGTTCAAAAATAAAACATTTGAAAACGGACCATTTTCCACATTTCTGAAGCATGACGTAATGGGGGGGGTGTTATCTCTTTTGTCGAAAATCAGCCGTTTTTGCTCGAACATTAAATGCCTACAAATGGTATTTAATTAACTTCCCGGGGTGACGAAACCCTTTTTGAGAACTCAGAGTGAGTAAATTGGCCATTTTCATGCAATTTTAACCATTCCATAAATCTTGTGTTTAGGGCCCCTGGAAGCATGAAAATCACTTTAAACATGCCAATGTTAGCTCTAACACTGATGATCCACCTACAAATGTGAACTGACGTTCAAAAATCAAACATTTGAAAACGGACCATTTTCCACATTTCTGAAGCATGACGTAATGGGGGGGTGTTATCTCTTTTGTCGAAAATCAGCCGTTTTTGCTTGAACATTAAATGCCTCCAAATAGTATTTAATTCACTTCCCGAGCCCCTGGAAGCATGAAAATCACTTTAAACATGCTAATTTTAGCTCTAACACTGATGATCCACCTACAAATGTGAACTGACGTTCAAAAATAAAACATTTGAAAACGGACCATTTTCCACATTTCTGAAGCATGACGTAATGGGGGGGTGTTATCTCTTTTGTCGAAAATCAGCCGTTTTTGCTCGAACATTAAATGCCTCCAAATGGTATTTAATTAACTTCCCGGGGTGAAGAAACCCTTTTTGAGAACTCAGAGTGAGTAAATTGGCCATTTTCATGCACTTTTAACCATTCCATAATTCTTGTGTTTAGGGCCCCTGGAAGCATGAAAATCACTTTAAACATGCCAATGTTAGCTCTAACACTGATGATCCACCTATAAATGTGAACTAACGTTCAAAAATAAAACATTTGAAAACGGACCATTTTCCACATTTCTGAAGCATGACGTAATGGGGAGTGTTATCTCTTTTGTCGAAAATCAGCCATTTTTGCTCGAACATTAAATGCCTCCAAATGGTATTTAATTAACTTCCCGAGCCCCTGGAAGCATGAAAATCACTTTAAACATCCTAAATTTAGCTCTAACACTGATGATCCACCTACAAATGTGAACTGACGTTCAAAAATAAAACATTTGAAAACGGACCATTTTCCACATTTCTGAAGCATGACGTAATGGGGGGGTGTTATCTCTTTTGTCGAAAATCAGCCGTTTTTGCTTGAACATTAAATGCCTCCAAATAGTATTTAATTCACTTCCCGAGCCCCTGGAAGCATGAAAATCACTTTAAACATGCTAATTTGAGCTCTAACACTGATGATCCACCTACAAATGTGAACTGACGTTCAGAAATGAAACATTTGAAAACGGACCATTTTCCACATTTCTGAAGCATGACGTAATGGGGGGGTGTTATCTCTTTTGTCGAAAATCAGCCGTTTTTGCTTGAATATTAAATGCCTCCAAATAGTATTTAATTCACTTCCCGAGCCCCTGGAAGCATGAAAATCACTTTAAACATGCTAATTTGAGCTCTAACACTGATGATCCACCTACAAATGTGAACTGACGTTCAGAAATGAAACATTTGAAAACGGACCATTTTCCACATTTCTGAAGCATGACGTAATGGGGGGGGTGTTATCTCTTTTGTCGAAAATCAGCCGTTTTTGCTCGAACATTAAATGCCTCCAAATGGTATTTAATTAACTTCCTGGGGTGAAGAAACCCTTTTTGAGAACTCAGAGTGAGTAAATTGGCCATTTTCATGCACTTTTAACCATTCCATAAATCTTGTGTTTAGGGCCCCTGGAAACATGAAAATCACTTTAAACATGCTAATTTTAGCTCTAACACTGATGATCCACCTACAAATGTGAACTGACGTTCAAAAATAAAACATTTGAAAACGGACCATTTTCCACATTTCTGAAGCATGACGTAAGGGGGGGGTGTTATCTCTTTTGTCGAAAATCAGCCGTTTTTGCTCGAACATTAAATGCCTCCAAATGGTATTTAATTAACTTCCGGGGGTGAAGAACCCCTTTTTGAGAACTCAGAGTGAGTAAATTGGCCATTTTCATGCACTTTTAACCATTCCATAAATCTTGTGTTTAGGGCCCCTGGAAGCATGAAAATCACTTTAAACATGCTAATTTTAGCTCTAACACTGATGATCCACCTACAAATGTGAACTGACGTTCAAAAATAAAACATTTGAAAACGGACCATTTTCCACATTTGTGAAGCATGACGTAATGGGGGGTGTTATCTCTTTTGTCGAAAATCAGCCGTTTTTGCTCAAACATTAAATGCCTCCAAATAGTATTTAATTCACTTCCCGAGCCCCTGGAAGCATGAAAATCACTTTAAACATGCTAATTTTAGCTCTAACACTGATGATCCACCTACAAATGTGAACTGACGTTCAAAAATAAAACATTTGAAAACGGACCATTTTCCACATTTCTGAAGCATGACGTAATGGGGGGGTGTTATCTCTTTTGTCGAAAATCAGCTGTTTTTTCTCGAACATTAAATGCCTCCAAATGGTATTTAATTAACTTCCCGGGGTGAAGAAACCCTTTTTGAGTACTCAGAGTGAGTAATTGGCCATTTTCATGCACTTTTAACCATTCCATAAATCTTGTGTTTAGGGCCCCTGGAAGCATGAAAATCACTTTAAACATGCTAATTTTAGCTCTAACACTGATGATCCACCTACAAATGTGAACTGACGTTCAAAAATAAAACATTTGAAAACGGACCATTTTCCACATTTCTTAAGCATGACGTAATGGGGGGGTGTTATCTCTTTTGTCGAAAACCAGCCGTTTTTGCTCGAACATTAAATGCCTCCAAATGGTATTTAATTAACTTCCCGAGCCCCTGGAAGCATGAAAATCACTTTAAACATGCTAATTTTAGCTCTAACACTGATGATCCACCTACAAATGTGAACTGACGTTCAAAAATAAAACATTTGAAAACGGACCATTTTCCACATTTCTGAAGCATGACGTAATGGGGGGGTGTTATCTCTTTTGTCGAAAATCAGCCGTTTTTGCTCGAACATTAAATGCCTCCAAATGGTATTTAATTAACTTCCCGGGGTGAAGAAACCCTTTTTGAGAACTCAGAGTGAGTAAATTGGCCATTTTCATGCACTTTTAACCATTCCATAATTCTTGTGTTTAGGGCCCCTGGAAGCATGAAAATCACTTTAAACATGCCAATGTTAGCTCTAACACTGATGATCCACCTATAAATGTGAACTAACGTTCAAAAATAAAACATTTGAAAACTGACCATTTTCCACATTTCTGAAGAATGACGTAATGGGGAGTGTTATCTCTTTTGTCGAAAATCAGCCATTTTTGCTCGAACATTAAATGCCTCCAAATGGTATTTAATTAACTTCCCGAGCCCCTGGAAGCATGAAAATCACTTTAAACATCCTAATTTTACTCTAACACTGATGATCCACCTACAAATGTGAACTGACGTTCAAAAATAAAACATTTGAAAACGGACCATTTTCCACATTTCTGAAGCATGACGTAATGGGGGGGTGTTATCTCTTTTGTCGAAAATCAGCCGTTTTTGCTTGAACATTAAATGCCTCCAAATAGTATTTAATTCACTTCCCGAGCCCCTGGAAGCATGAAAATCACTTTAAACATGCTAATTTGAGCTCTAACACTGATGATCCACCTACAAATGTGAACTGACGTTCAGAAATGAAACATTTGAAAACGGACCATTTTCCACATTTCTGAAGCATGACGTAATGGGGGGGTGTTATCTCTTTTGTCGAAAAGCAGCCGTTTTTGCTTGAATATTAAATGCCTCCAAATAGTATTTAATTCACTTCCCGAGCCCCTGGAAGCATGAAAATCACTTTAAACATGCTAATTTGAGCTCTAACACTGATGATCCACCTACAAATGTGAACTGACGTTCAGAAATGAAACATTTGAAAACGGACCATTTTCCACATTTCTGAAGCATGACGTAATGGGGGGGGTGTTATCTCTTTTGTCGAAAATCAGCCGTTTTTGCTCGAACATTAAATGCCTCCAAATGGTATTTAATTAACTTCCCGGGGTGAAGAAACCCTTTTTGAGAACTCAGAGTGAGTAAATTGGCCATTTTCATGCACTTTTAACCATTCCATAAATCTTGTGTTTAGGGCCCCTGGAAGCATGAAAATCACTTTAAACATGCTAATTTTAGCTCTAACACTGATGATCCACCTACAAATGTGAACTGACGTTCAAAAATAAAACATTTGAAAACGGACCATTTTCCACATTTCTGAAGCATGACGTAAGGGGGGGGTGTTATCTCTTTTGTCGAAAATCAGCCGTTTTTGCTCGAACATTAAATGCCTCCAAATGGTATTTAATTAACTTCCCGGGGTGAAGAAACCCTTTTTGAGAACTCAGAGTGAGTAAATTGGCCATTTTCATGCACTTTTAACCATTCCATAAATCTTGTGTTTAGGGCCCCTGGAAGCATGAAAATCACTTTAAACATGCCAATGTTAGCTCTAACACTGATGATCCACCTACAAATGTGAACTGACGTTCAAAAATAAAACATTTGAAAACGGACCATTTTCCACATTTCCGAAGCATGACGTAATGGGGGGGTGTTATCTCTTTTGTCGAAATCAGCCGTTTTTGCTTGAACATTAAATGCCTCCAAATGGTATTTAATTAACTTCCCGAGCCTCTGGAAGCATGAAAATCACTTTAAACATCCTAATTTTAGCTCTAACACTGATGATCCACCTACAAATGTGAACTGACGTTCAAAAATAAAACATTTGAAAACGGACCATTTTCCACATTTCTGAAGCATGACGTAATGGGGGGGTGTTATCTCTTTTGTCGAAAATCAGCGGTTTTTGCTCGAACATTAAATGCCTCCAAATGGTATTTATTTAACTTCCCGAGCCCCTGGAAGCATGAAAATCACTTTAAACATGCTAATTTTAGCTCTAACACTGATGATCCACCTACAAATGTGAACTGACGTTCAAAAATAAAACATTTGAAAACGGACCATTTTCCACATTTCTGAAGCATGACGTAATGGGGGGGTGTTATCTCTTTTGTCGAAAATCAGCCGTTTTTGCTTGAATATTAAATGCCTCCAAATAGTATTTAATTCACTTCCCGAGCCCCTGGAAGCATGAAAATCACTTTAAACATGCTAATTTGAGCTCTAACACTGATGATCCACCTACAAATGTGAACTGACGTTCAGAAATGAAACATTTGAAAACGGACCATTTTCCACATTTCTGAAGCATGACGTAATGGGGGGGGTGTTATCTCTTTTGTCGAAAATCAGCCGTTTTTGCTCGAACATTAAATGCCTCCAAATGGTATTTAATTAACTTCCCGGGGTGAAGAAACCCTTTTTGAGAACTCAGAGTGAGTAAATTGGCCATTTTCATGCACTTTTAACCATTCCATAAATCTTGTGTTTAGGGCCCCTGGAAGCATGAAAATCACTTTAAACATGCCAATGTTAGCTCTAACACTGATGATCCACCTACAAATGTGAACTGACGTTCAAAAATAAAACATTTGAAAACGGACCATTTTCCACATTTCCGAAGCATGACGTAATGGGGGGGTGTTATCTCTTTTGTCGAAATCAGCCGTTTTTGCTTGAACATTAAATGCCTCCAAATGGTATTTAATTAACTTCCCGAGCCTCTGGAAGCATGAAAATCACTTTAAACATCCTAATTTTAGCTCTAACACTGATGATCCACCTACAAATGTGAACTGACGTTCAAAAATAAAACATTTGAAAACGGACCATTTTCCACATTTCTGAAGCATGACGTAATGGGGGGGTGTTATCTCTTTTGTCGAAAATCAGCGGTTTTTGCTCGAACATTAAATGCCTCCAAATGGTATTTATTTAACTTCCCGAGCCCCTGGAAGCATGAAAATCACTTTAAACATGCTAATTTTAGCTCTAACACTGATGATCCACCTACAAATGTGAACTGACGTTCAAAAATAAAACATTTGAAAACGGACCATTTTCCACATTTCTGAAGCATGACGTAATGGGGGGGTGTTATCTCTTTTGTCGAAACTCAGCCGTTTTTGCTCGAACATTAAATGCCTCCAAATGGTATTTAATTAACTTCCTGGGGTGAAGAAACCCTTTTTGAGAACTCAGAGTGAGTAAATTGGCCATTTTCATGCACTTTTAACCATTCCATAAATCTTGTGTTTAGGGCCCCTGGAAGCATGAAAATCACTTTAAACATGCTAATTTTAGCTCTAACACTGATGATCCACCTACAAATGTGAACTGACGTTCAAAAATAAAACATTTGAAAATGGACCATTTTCCACATTTCTGAAGCATGACATAATGGGGGGGTGTTATCTCTTTTGTCGAAAACCAGCCGTTTTTGCTCGAACATTAAATGCCTCCAAATGGTATTTAATTAACTTCCCGAGCCCCTGGAAGCATGAAAATCACTTTAAACATGCTAATTTTAGCTCTAACACTGATGATCCACCTACAAATGTGAACTGACGTTCAAAAATAAAACATTTGAAAACAGACCATTTTCCACATTTCTGAAGCATGACGTAATGGGGGGGTGTTATCTCTTTTGTCGAAAATCAGCCGTTTTTGCTCGAACATTAAATGCCTCCAAATGGTATTTAATTAACTTCCCCGGGTGAAGAAACCCTTTTTGAGAACTCAGAGTGAGTAAATTGGCCATTTTCATGCACTTTTAACCATTCCATAAATCTTGTGTTTAGGGCCCCTGGAAGCATGAAAATCACTTTAAACATACCAATGTTAGCTCTAACACTGATGATCCACCTACAAATGTGAACTGACGTTCAAAAATAAAATATTTGAAAACGGACCATTTTCCACATTTCTGAAGCATGACGTAATGGGGGGGTGTTATCTCTTTTGTCGAAAATCAGCCATTTTTGCTCGAACATTAAATGCCTCCAAATGGTATTTAATTAACTTCCCAAGCCTCTGGAAGCATGAAAATCACTTTAAACATGCTAATTTTAGCTCTAACACTGATGATCCACCTACAAATGTGAACTGACGTTCAAAAATAAAACATTTGAAAACGGACCATTTTCCACATTTCTGAAGCATGACGTAATGGGGGGGTGTTATCTCTTTTGTCGAAAATCAGCCGTTTTTGCTTGAACATTAAATGCCTCCAAATAGTATTTAATTCACTTTCCGAGCCCCTGGAAGCATGAAAATCACTTTAAACATGCTAATTTGAGCTCTAACACTGATGATCCACCTACAAATGTGAACTGACGTTCAAAAATAAAACATTTGAAAACGGACCATTTTCCACATTTCTGAAGCATGACGTAATGGGGGGGTGTTATCTCTTTTGTCGAAAATCAGCCGTTTTTGCTCGAACATTAAATGCCTCCAAATGGTATTTAATTAACTTCCCGGGGTGAAGAAACCCTTTTTGAGTACTCAGAGTGAGTAATTGGCCATTTTCATGCACTTTTAACCATTCCATAAATCTTGTGTTTAGGGCCCCTGGAAGCATGAAAATCACTTTAAACATGCTAATTTTAGCTCTAACACTGATGATCCACCTACAAATGTGAACTGACGTTCAAAAATAAAACATTTGAAAACGGACCATTTTCCACATTTCTTAAGCATGACGTAATGGGGGGGTGTTATCTCTTTTGTCGAAAACCAGCCGTTTTTGCTCGAACATTAAATGCCTCCAAATGGTATTTAATTAACTTCCCGAGCCCCTGGAAGCATGAAAATCACTTTAAACATGCTAATTTTAGCTCTAACACTGATGATCCACCTACAAATGTGAACTGACGTTCAAAAATAAAACATTTGAAAACGGACCATTTTCCACATTTCTGAAGCATGACGTAATGGGGGGGTGTTATCTCTTTTGTCGAAAATCAGCCGTTTTTGCTCGAACATTAAATGCCTCCAAATGGTATTTAATTAACTTCCCGGGGTGAAGAAACCCTTTTTGAGAACTCAGAGTGAGTAAATTGGCCATTTTCATGCACTTTTAACCATTCCATAATTCTTGTGTTTAGGGCCCCTGGAAGCATGAAAATCACTTTAAACATGCCAATGTTAGCTCTAACACTGATGATCCACCTATAAATGTGAACTAACGTTCAAAAATAAAACATTTGAAAACGGACCATTTTCCACATTTCTGAAGAATGACGTAATGGGGAGTGTTATCTCTTTTGTCGAAAATCAGCCATTTTTGCTCGAACATTAAATGCCTCCAAATGGTATTTAATTAACTTCCCGAGCCCCTGGAAGCATGAAAATCACTTTAAACATCCTAATTTTAGCTCTAACACTGATGATCCACCTACAAATGTGAACTGACGTTCAAAAATAAAACATTTGAAAACGGACCATTTTCCACATTTCTGAAGCATGACGTAATGGGGGGGTGTTATCTCTTTTGTCGAAAATCAGCCGTTTTTGCTTGAACATTAAATGCCTCCAAATAGTATTTAATTCACTTCCCGAGCCCCTGGAAGCATGAAAATCACTTTAAACATGCTAATTTGAGCTCTAACACTGATGATCCACCTACAAATGTGAACTGACGTTCAGAAATGAAACATTTGAAAACGGACCATTTTCCACATTTCTGAAGCATGACGTAATGGGGGGGTGTTATCTCTTTTGTCGAAAATCAGCCGTTTTTGCTTGAATATTAAATGCCTCCAAATAGTATTTAATTCACTTCCCGAGCCCCTGGAAGCATGAAAATCACTTTAAACATGCTAATTTGAGCTCTAACACTGATGATCCACCTACAAATGTGAACTGACGTTCAGAAATGAAACATTTGAAAACGGACCATTTTCCACATTTCTGAAGCATGACGTAATGGGGGGGGTGTTATCTCTTTTGTCGAAAATCAGCCGTTTTTGCTCGAACATTAAATGCCTCCAAATGGTATTTAATTAACTTCCCGGGGTGAAGAAACCCTTTTTGAGAACTCAGAGTGAGTAAATTGGCCATTTTCATGCACTTTTAACCATTCCATAAATCTTGTGTTTAGGGCCCCTGGAAGCATGAAAATCACTTTAAACATGCTAATTTTAGCTCTAACACTGATGATCAGCCTACAAATGTGAACTGACGTTCAAAAATAAAACATTTGAAAACGGACCATTTTCCACATTTCTGAAGCATGACGTAAGGGGGGGGTGTTATCTCTTTTGTCGAAAATCAGCCGTTTTTGCTCGAACATTAAATGCCTCCAAATGGTATTTAATTAACTTCCCGGGGTGAAGAAACCCTTTTTGAGAACTCAGAGTGAGTAAATTGGCCATTTTCATGCACTTTTAACCATTCCATAAATCTTGTGTTTAGGGCCCCTGGAAGCATGAAAATCACTTTAAACATGCCAATGTTAGCTCTAACACTGATGATCCACCTACAAATGTGAACTGACGTTCAAAAATAAAACATTTGAAAACGGACCATTTTCCACATTTCCGAAGCATGACGTAATGGGGGGGTGTTATCTCTTTTGTCGAAATCAGCCGTTTTTGCTTGAACATTAAATGCCTCCAAATGGTATTTAATTAACTTCCCGAGCCTCTGGAAGCATGAAAATCACTTTAAACATCCTAATTTTAGCTCTAACACTGATGATCCACCTACAAATGTGAACTGACGTTCAAAAATAAAACATTTGAAAACGGACCATTTTCCACATTTCTGAAGCATGACGTAATGGGGGGGTGTTATCTCTTTTGTCGAAAATCAGCGGTTTTTGCTCGAACATTAAATGCCTCCAAATGGTATTTATTTAACTTCCCGAGCCCCTGGAAGCATGAAAATCACTTTAAACATGCTAATTTTAGCTCTAACACTGATGATCCACCTACAAATGTGAACTGACGTTCAAAAATAAAACATTTGAAAACGGACCATTTTCCACATTTCTGAAGCATGACGTAATGGGGGGGTGTTATCTCTTTTGTCGAAAAGCAGCCGTTTTTGCTTGAATATTAAATGCCTCCAAATAGTATTTAATTCACTTCCCGAGCCCCTGGAAGCATGAAAATCACTTTAAACATGCTAATTTGAGCTCTAACACTGATGATCCACCTACAAATGTGAACTGACGTTCAGAAATGAAACATTTGAAAACGGACCATTTTCCACATTTCTGAAGCATGACGTAATGGGGGGGGTGTTATCTCTTTTGTCGAAAATCAGCCGTTTTTGCTCGAACATTAAATGCCTCCAAATGGTATTTAATTAACTTCCCGGGGTGAAGAAACCCTTTTTGAGAACTCAGAGTGAGTAAATTGGCCATTTTCATGCACTTTTAACCATTCCATAAATCTTGTGTTTAGGGCCCCTGGAAGCATGAAAATCACTTTAAACATGCTAATTTTAGCTCTAACACTGATGATCCACCTACAAATGTGAACTGACGTTCAAAAATAAAACATTTGAAAACGGACCATTTTCCACATTTCTGAAGCATGACGTAAGGGGGGGGTGTTATCTCTTTTGTCGAAAATCAGCCGTTTTTGCTCGAACATTAAATGCCTCCAAATGGTATTTAATTAACTTCCCGGGGTGAAGAAACCCTTTTTGAGAACTCAGAGTGAGTAAATTGGCCATTTTCATGCACTTTTAACCATTCCATAAATCTTGTGTTTAGGGCCCCTGGAAGCATGAAAATCACTTTAAACATGCCAATGTTAGCTCTAACACTGATGATCCACCTACAAATGTGAACTGACGTTCAAAAATAAAACATTTGAAAACGGACCATTTTCCACATTTCCGAAGCATGACGTAATGGGGGGGTGTTATCTCTTTTGTCGAAATCAGCCGTTTTTGCTTGAACATTAAATGCCTCCAAATGGTATTTAATTAACTTCCCGAGCCTCTGGAAGCATGAAAATCACTTTAAACATCCTAATTTTAGCTCTAACACTGATGATCCACCTACAAATGTGAACTGACGTTCAAAAATAAAACATTTGAAAACGGACCATTTTCCACATTTCTGAAGCATGACGTAATGGGGGGGTGTTATCTCTTTTGTCGAAAATCAGCGGTTTTTGCTCGAACATTAAATGCCTCCAAATGGTATTTATTTAACTTCCCGAGCCCCTGGAAGCATGAAAATCACTTTAAACATGCTAATTTTAGCTCTAACACTGATGATCCACCTACAAATGTGAACTGACGTTCAAAAATAAAACATTTGAAAACGGACCATTTTCCACATTTCTGAAGCATGACGTAATGGGGGGGTGTTATCTCTTTTGTCGAAACTCAGCCGTTTTTGCTCGAACATTAAATGCCTCCAAATGGTATTTAATTAACTTCCTGGGGTGAAGAAACCCTTTTTGAGAACTCAGAGTGAGTAAATTGGCCATTTTCATGCACTTTTAACCATTCCATAAATCTTGTGTTTAGGGCCCCTGGAAGCATGAAAATCACTTTAAACATGCTAATTTTAGCTCTAACACTGATGATCCACCTACAAATGTGAACTGACGTTCAAAAATAAAACATTTGAAAATGGACCATTTTCCACATTTCTGAAGCATGACGTAATGGGGGGGTGTTATCTCTTTTGTCGAAAACCAGCCGTTTTTGCTCGAACATTAAATGCCTCCAAATGGTATTTAATTAACTTCCCGAGCCCCTGGAAGCATGAAAATCACTTTAAACATGCTAATTTTAGCTCTAACACTGATGATCCACCTACAAATGTGAACTGACGTTCAAAAATAAAACATTTGAAAACAGACCATTTTCCACATTTCTGAAGCATGACGTAATGGGGGGGTGTTATCTCTTTTGTCGAAAATCAGCCGTTTTTGCTCGAACATTAAATGCCTCCAAATGGTATTTAATTAACTTCCCCGGGTGAAGAAACCCTTTTTGAGAACTCAGAGTGAGTAAATTGGCCATTTTCATGCACTTTTAACCATTCCATAAATCTTGTGTTTAGGGCCCCTGGAAGCATGAAAATCACTTTAAACATACCAATGTTAGCTCTAACACTGATGATCCACCTACAAATGTGAACTGACGTTCAAAAATAAAATATTTGAAAACGGACCATTTTCCACATTTCTGAAGCATGACGTAATGGGGGGGTGTTATCTCTTTTGTCGAAAATCAGCCATTTTTGCTCGAACATTAAATGCCTCCAAATGGTATTTAATTAACTTCCCGGGGTGAAGAAACCCTTTTTGAGAACTCAGAGTGAGTAAATTGGCCATTTTCATGCACTTTTAACCATTCCATAAATCTTGTGTTTAGGGCCCCTGGAAGCATGAAAATCACTTTAAACATGCTAATTTTAGCTCTAACACTGATGATCCACCTACAAATGTGAACTGACGTTCAAAAATAAAACATTTGAAAACGGACCATTTTCCACATTTCTGAAGCATGACGTAATGGGGGGGTGTTATCTCTTTTGTCGAAAATCAGCCGTTTTTGCTCGAACATTAAATGCCTCCAAATGGTATTTAATTAACTTCCCGGGGTGAAGAAACCCTTTTTGAGAACTCAGAGTGAGTAAATTGGCCATTTTCATGCACTTTTAACCATTCCATAAATCTTGTGTTAAGGGCCCCTGGAAGCATGAAAATCACTTTAAACATGCTATTTTTAGCTCTAACACTGATGATCCACCTACAAATGTGAACTGACGTTCAAAAATAAAACATTTGAAAACGGACCATTTTCCACATTTCTGAAGCATGACGTAATGGGGGGGTGTTATCTCTTTTGTCGAAAACCAGCCGTTTTTGCTCGAACATTAAATGCCTCCAAATGATATTTAATTAACTTCCCGAGCCCCTGGAAGCATGAAAATCACTTTAAACATGCTAATTTTAGCTCTAACACTGATGATCCACCTACAAATGTGAACTGACGTTCAAAAATAAAACATTTGAAAACGGACCATTTTCCACATTTCTGAAGCATGACGTAATGGGGGGGTGTTATCTCTTTTGTCGAAACTCAGCCGTTTTTGCTCGAACATTAAATGCCTCCAAATGGTATTTAATTAACTTCCTGGGGTGAAGAAACCCTTTTTGAGAACTCAGAGTGAGTAAATTGGCCATTTTCATGCACTTTTAACCATTCCATAAATCTTGTGTTTAGGGCCCCTGGAAGCATGAAAATCACTTTAAACATGCTAATTTTAGCTCTAACACTGATGATCCACCTACAAATGTGAACTGACGTTCAAAAATAAAACATTTGAAAACGGACCATTTTCCACATTTCTGAAGCATGACGTAATGGGGGGGTGTTATCTCTTTTGTCGAAAACCAGCCGTTTTTGCTCGAACATTAAATGCCTCCAAATGGTATTTAATTAACTTCCCGAGCCCCTGGAAGCATGAAAATCACTTTAAACATGCTAATTTTAGCTCTAACACTGATGATCCACCTACAAATGTGAACTGACGTTCAAAAATAAAACATTTGAAAACAGACCATTTTCCACATTTCTGAAGCATGACGTAATGGGGGGGTGTTATCTCTTTTGTCGAAAATCAGCCGTTTTTGCTCGAACATTAAATGCCTCCAAATGGTATTTAATTAACTTCCTGGGGTGAAGAAACCCTTTTTGAGAACTCAGAGTGAGTAAATTGGCCATTTTCATGCACTTTTAACCATTCCATAAATCTTGTGTTTAGGGCCCCTGGAAGCATGAAAATCACTTTAAACATGCTAATTTTAGCTCTAACACTGATGATCCACCTACAAATGTGAACTGACGTTCAAAAATAAAACATTTGAAAACGGACCATTTTCCACATTTCTGAAGCATGACGTAATGGGGGGGTGTTATCTCTTTTGTCGAAAATCAGCCGTTTTTGCTCGAACATTAAATGCCTCCAAATGGTATTTAATTAACTTCCCGAGCCCCTGGAAGCATGAGAATCACTTTAAACATGCTAATTTTAGCTCTCACACTGATGATCCACCTACAAATGTGAACTGACGTTCAAAAATAAAACATTTGAAAACGGACCATTTTCCACATTTCTGAAGCATGACGTAATGGGGGGGGTGTTATCTCTTTTGTCGAAAATCTGTCGTTTTTGCTCGAACATTAAATGCCTCCAAATGTTATTTAATTAACTTCCCGGGGTGAAGAAACCCTTTTTGAGAACTCAGAGTGAGTAAATTGGCCATTTTCATGCACTTTTAACCATTCCATAAATCTTGTGTTTAGGGCCCCTGGAAGCATGAAAATCACTTTAAACATGCCAATGTTAGCTCTAACACTGATGATCCACCTACAAATGTGAACTGACGTTCAAAAATAAAACATTTGAAAACGGACCATTTTCCACATTTCTGAAGCATGACGTAATGGGGGGGTGTTATCTCTTTTGTCGAAAATCAGCCATTTTTGCTCGAACATTAAATGCTTCCAAATGGTATTTAATTAACTTCCCGAGCTCCTGGAAGCATGAAAACCACTTTAAACATGCTAATTTTAACTCTAACACTGATGATCCACCTACAAACTTGAACTGACGTTCAAAAATAAAACATTTGAAAACGGACCATTTTCCACATTTCTGAAGCATGACGTAATGGGGGGGGGTGTTATCTCTTTTGTCGAAAATCAGCCGTTTTTGCTTGAACATTAAATGCCTCCAAATAGTATTTAATTCACTTCCCGAGCCCCTGGAAGCAGGAAAATCACTTTAAACATGCTAATTTGAGCTCTAACACTGATGATCCACCTACAAATGTGAACTGACGTTCAAAAATAAAACATTTGAAAACGGACCATTTTCCACATTTCTGAAGCATGACGTAATGGGGGGGTGTTATCTCTTTTGTCGAAAATCAGCCGTTTTTGCTCGAACATTAAATGCCTCCAAATGGTATTTATTTAACTTCCCGAGCCCCTGGCAGCATGAAAATCACTTTAAACATGCTAATTTTAGCTCTAACACTGATGATCCACCTACAAATGTGAACTGACGTTCAAAAATAAAACATTTGAAAACGGACCATTTTCCACATTTCTGAAGCATGACGTAATGGGGGGGTGTTACCTCTTTTGTCGAAAATCAGCCGTTTTTGCTCGAACATTAAATGCCTCCAAATGGTATTTAATTAACTTCCCCGGGTGAAGAAACCCTTTTTGAGAACTCAGAGTGAGTAAATTGGCCATTTTCATGCACTTTTAACCATTCCATAAATCTTGTGTTTAGGGCCCCTGGAAGCATGAAAATCACTTTAAACATACCAATGTTAGCTCTAACACTGATGATCCACCTACAAATGTGAACTGACGTTCAAAAATAAAATATTTGAAAATGGACCATTTTCCACATTTCTGAAGCATGACGTAATGGGGGGGTGTTATCTCTTTTGTCGAAAATCAGCCATTTTTGCTCGAACATTAAATGCCTCCAAATGGTATTTAATTAACTTCCCAAGCCTCTGGAAGCATGAAAATCACTTTAAACATCCTAATTTTAGCTCTAACACTGATGATCCACCTACAAATGTGAACTGACGTTCAAAAATAAAACATTTGAAAACGGACCATTTTCCACATTTCTGAAGCATGACGTAATGGGGGGGTGTTATCTCTTTTGTCGAAAATCAGCCGTTTTTGCTCGAACATTAAATGCCTCCAAATGGTATTTAATTAACTTCCCGGGGTGAAGAAACCCTTTTTGAGAACTCAGAGTGAGTAAATTGGCCATTTTCATGCACTTTTAACCATTCCATAAATCTTGTGTTAAGGGCCCCTGGAAGCATGAAAATCACTTTAAACATGCTATTTTTAGCTCTAACACTGATGATCCACCTACAAATGTGAACTGACGTTCAAAAATAAAACATTTGAAAACGGACCATTTTCCACATTTCTGAAGCATGACGTAATGGGGGGGTGTTATCTCTTTTGTCGAAAACCAGCCGTTTTTGCTCGAACATTAAATGCCTCCAAATGATATTTAATTAACTTCCCGAGCCCCTGGAAGCATGAAAATCACTTTAAACATGCTAATTTTAGCTCTAACACTGATGATCCACCTACAAATGTGAACTGACGTTCAAAAATAAAACATTTGAAAACGGACCATTTTCCACATTTCTGAAGCATGACGTAATGGGGGGTGTTATCTCTTTTGTCGAAACTCAGCCGTTTTTGCTCGAACATTAAATGCCTCCAAATGGTATTTAATTAACTTCCTGGGGTGAAGAAACCCTTTTTGAGAACTCAGAGTGAGTAAATTGGCCATTTTCATGCACTTTTAACCATTCCATAAATCTTGTGTTTAGGGCCCCTGGAAGCATGAAAATCACTTTAAACATGCTAATTTTAGCTCTAACACTGATGATCCACCTACAAATGTGAACTGACGTTCAAAAATAAAACATTTGGAAACGGACCATTTTCCACATTTCTGAAGCATGACGTAATGGGGGGGTGTTATCTCTTTTGTCGAAAATCAGCAGTTTTTGCTCGAACATTAAATGCCTCCAAATGGTATTTAATTAACTTCCCGAGCCCTGGAAGCATGAAAATCACTTTAAACATGCTAATTTTAGCTCTCACACTGATGATCCACCTACAAATGTGAACTGACGTTCAAAAATAATACATTTGAAAACGGACCATTTTCCACATTTCTGAAGCATGACGTAATGGGGGGGTGTTATCTCTTTTGTCGAAAATCAGCCGTTTTTGCTCGAACATTAAATGCCTCCAAATGGTATTTAATTAACTTCCCGGGGTGAAGAAACCCTTTTTGAGAACTCAGAGTGAGTAAATTGGCCATTTTCATGCACTTTTAACCATTCCATAAATCTTGTGTTTAGGGCCCCTGGAAGCATGAAAATCACTTTAAACATGCCAATGTTAGCTCTAACACTGATGATCCACCTACAAATGTGAACTGACGTTCAAAAATAAAACATTTGAAAACGGACCATTTTCCACATTTCTGAAGCATGACGTAATGGGGGGGTGTTATCTCTTTTGTCGAAAATCAGCCATTTTTGCTCGAACATTAAATGCCTCCAAATGGTATTTAATTAACTTCCCGAGCTCCTGGAAGCATGAAAATCACTTTAAACATGCTAATTTTAGCTCTAACACTGATGATCCACCTACAAATGTGAACTGACGTTCAAAAATAAAACATTTGAAAACGGACCATTTTCCACATTTCTGAAGCATGACGTAATGGGGGGGTGTTATCTCTTTTGTCGAAAATCAGCCTTTTTTGCTTGAACATTAAATGCCTCCAAATAGTATTTAATTCACTTCCCGAGCCCCTGGAAGCATGAAAATCACTTTAAACATGCTAATTTGAGCTCTAACACTGATGATCCACCTACAAATGTGAACTGACGTTCAAAAATAAAACATTTAAAAACGGACCATTTTCCACATTTCTGAAGCATGACGTAATGGGGGGGTGTTATCTCTTTTGTCGAAAATCAGCCGTTTTTGCTCGAACATTAAATGCCTCCAAATGGTATTTAATTAACTTCCCGGGGTGAAGAAACCCTTTTTGAGAACTCAGAGTGAGTAAATTGGCCATTTTCATGCACTTTTAACCATTCCATAAATCTTGTGTTAAGGGCCCCTGGAAGCATGAAAATCACTTTAAACATGCTATTTTTAGCTCTAACACTGATGATCCACCTACAAATGTGAACTGACGTTCAAAAATAAAACATTTGAAAACGGACCATTTTCCACATTTCTGAAGCATGACGTAATGGGGGGGTGTTATCTCTTTTGTCGAAAACCAGCCGTTTTTGCTCGAACATTAAATGCCTCCAAATGATATTTAATTAACTTCCCGAGCCCCTGGAAGCATGAAAATCACTTTAAACATGCTAATTTTAGCTCTAACACTGATGATCCACCTACAAATGTGAACTGACGTTCAAAAATAAAACATTTGAAAACGGACCATTTTCCACATTTCTGAAGCATGACGTAATGGGGGGTGTTATCTCTTTTGTCGAAACTCAGCCGTTTTTGCTCGAACATTAAATGCCTCCAAATGGTATTTAATTAACTTCCTGGGGTGAAGAAACCCTTTTTGAGAACTCAGAGTGAGTAAATTGGCCATTTTCATGCACTTTTAACCATTCCATAAATCTTGTGTTTAGGGCCCCTGGAAGCATGAAAATCACTTTAAACATGCTAATTTTAGCTCTAACACTGATGATCCACCTACAAATGTGAACTGACGTTCAAAAATAAAACATTTGAAAACGGACCATTTTCCACATTTCTGAAGCATGACGTAATGGGGGGGTGTTATCTCTTTTGTCGAAAATCAGCAGTTTTTGCTCGAACATTAAATGCCTCCAAATGGTATTTAATTAACTTCCCGAGCCCTGGAAGCATGAAAATCACTTTAAACATGCTAATTTTAGCTCTCACACTGATGATCCACCTACAAATGTGAACTGACGTTCAAAAATAAAACATTTGAAAACGGACCATTTTCCACATTTCTGAAGCATGACGTAATGGGGGGTGTTATCTCTTTTGTCGAAAATCAGCCGTTTTTGCTCGAACATTAAATGCCTCCAAATGGTATTTAATTAACTTCCCGGGGTGAAGAAACCCTTTTTGAGAACTCAGAGTGAGTAAATTGGCCATTTTCATGCACTTTTAACCATTCCATAAATCTTGTGTTTAGGGCCCCTGGAAGCATGAAAATCACTTTAAACATGCCAATGTTAGCTCTAACACTGATGATCCACCTACAAATGTGAACTGACGTTCAAAAATAAAACATTTGAAAACGGACCATTTTCCACATTTCTGAAGCATGACGTAATGGGGTGGTGTTATCTCTTTTGTCGAAAATCAGCCATTTTTGCTCGAACATTAAATGCCTCCAAATGGTATTTAATTAACTTCCCGAGCTCCTGGAAGCATGAAAATCACTTTAAACATGCTAATTTTAGCTCTAACACTGATGATCCACCTACAAATGTGAACTGACGTTCAAAAATAAAACATTTGAAAACGGACCATTTTCCACATTTCTGAAGCATGACGTAATGGGGGGGTGTTATCTCTTTTGTCGAAAATCAGCCTTTTTTGCTTGAACATTAAATGCCTCCAAATAGTATTTAATTCACTTCCCGAGCCCCTGGAAGCATGAAAATCACTTTAAACATGCTAATTTGAGCTCTAACACTGATGATCCACCTACAAATGTGAACTGACGTTCAAAAATAAAACATTTGAAAACGGACCATTTTCCACATTTCTGAAGCATGACGTAATGGGGGGGTGTTATCTCTTTTGTCGAAAATCAGCCGTTTTTGCTCGAACATTAAATGCCTCCAAATGGTATTTATTTAACTTCCCGAGCCCCTGGAAGCATGAAAATCACTTTAAACATGCTAATTTTAGCTCTAACACTGATGATCCACCTACAAATGTGAACTGACGTTCAAAAATAAAACATTTGAAAACGGACCATTTTCCACATTTCTGAAGCATGACGTAATGGGGGGGTGTTATCTCTTTTGTCGAAAATCAGCCGTTTTTGCTTGAACATTAAATGCCTCCAAATGGTATTAAATTAACTTCCCGGGGTGAAGAAACCCTTTTTGAGAGCTCAGAGTGAGTAAATTGGCCATTTTCATGCACTTTTAACCATTCCATAAATCTTGTGTTTAGGGCCCCTGGAAGCATGAAAATCACTTTAAACATGCTAATTTTAGCTCTAACACTGATGATCCACCTACAAATGTGAACTGACGTTCAAAAATAAAACATTTGAAAACGGACCATTTTCCACATTTCTGAAGCATGACGTAATGGGGGGGTGTTATCTCTTTTGTCGAAAATCAGCCGTTTTTGCTCGAACATTAAATGCCTCCAAATGGTATTTAATTAACTTCCGAGCTCCTGGAAGCATGAAAATCACTTTAAACATGCTAATTTTAGCTCTAACACTGATGATCCACCTACAAATGTGAACTGACGTTCAAAAATAAAACATTTGAAAACGGACCATTTTCCACATTTCTGAAGCATGACGTAATGGGGGGGTGTTATCTCTTTTGTCGAAAATCAGCCGTTTTTGCTCGAACATTAAATGCCTCCAAATGGTATTTAATTAACTTCCCGAGCTCCTGGAAGCATGAAAATCACTTTAAACATGCTAATTTTAGCTCTAACACTGATGATCCACCTACAAATGTGAACTGACGTTCAAAAATAAAACATTTGAAAACGGACCATTTTCCACATTTCTGAAGCATGACGTAATGGGGGGGTGTTATCTCTTTTGTCGAAAATCAGCCTTTTTTGCTTGAACATTAAATACCTCCAAATAGTATTTAATTCACTTCCCGAGCCCCTGGAAGCATGAAAATCACTTTAAACATGCTAATTTGAGCTCTAACACTGATGATCCACCTACAAATGTGAACTGACGTTCAAAAATAAAACATTTAAAAACGGACCATTTTCCACATTTCTGAAGCATGATGTAATGGGGGAGTGTTATCTCTTTTGTCGAAAATCAGCCGTTTTTGCTCGAACATTAAATGCCTCCAAATGGTATTTATTTAACTTCCCGAGCCCCTGGAAGCATGAAAATCACTTTAAACATGCTAATTTTAGCTCTAACACTGATGATCCACCTACAAATGTGAACTGACGTTCAAAAATAAAACATTTGAAAACGGACCATTTTCCACATTTCTGAAGCATGACGTAATGGGGGGGTGTTATCTCTTTTGTCGAAAATCAGCCGTTTTTGCTTGAACATTAAATGCCTCCAAATGGTATTTAATTAACTTCCCAGGGTGAAGAAACCCTTTTTGAGAACTCAGAGTTAGTAAATTGGCCATTTTCATGCACTTTTAACCATTCCATAAATCTTGTGTTTAGGGCCCCTGGAAGCATGAAAATCACTTTAAACATGCTAATTTTAGCTCTAACACTGATGATCCACCTACAAATGTGAACTGACGTTCAAAAATAAAACATTTGAAAACGGACCATTTTCCACATTTCTGAAGCATGACGTAATGGGGGGGTGTTATCTCTTTTGTCGAAAATCAGCCATTTTTGCTCACACATTAAATGCCTCCAAATAGTATTTAATTCACTTCCCGAGCCCCTGGAAGCATGAAAATCACTTTAAACATGCTAATTTTAGCTCTAACACTGATGATCCACCTACAAATGTGAACTGACGTTCAAAAATAAAACATTTGAAAACGGACCATTTTCCACATTTCTGAAGCATGACGTAATGGGGGGGGTGTTATCTCTTTTGTCGAAAATCAGCTGTTTTTGCTCGAACATTAAATGCCTCCAAATGGTATTTAATTAACTTCCCGGGGTGAAGAAACCCTTTTTGAGAACTCAGAGTGAGTAATTGGCCATTTTCATGCACTTTTAACGATTCCATAAATCTTGTGTTTAGGGCCCCTGGAAGCATGAAAAT